>NW_022097317.1:0-54291 GCF_006542625.1 Nomascus leucogenys
GAAGTAGGGTCTCTGACAAGTGAGGTCATAAGGGTAGAGCCCTCATCAATGGGATTAGTGTCCTTATAAAAGGATTCGCAGAGAGCTCTCTGGGCCTCTTCTGCCATCTGAGATTACAAGAAGTCAGCAGTCTGCAACCTGGAAGAGGGCCCTCACCAGAACCCAACCATGCTGGGACCCTAATCTTAAGACTTCCTGCCTCTAGAACTGTGAGAAATACCCTTATGTTGTTTATAAGCTACCCAGTCTATGGTACTTTGTTATAGCAGCACAAACTAATGAATATAATCCCTATGAGATGAAGTGTCAACAACTACTATATTTTTACGTAAATATATAGGAGATATCTATATATAAGATATTATGCTGCTGTATCTCTCCATATTGTAATATACATACTGTTTTGTCTCACACACACACATATAAATAACAGAGAGATAAAGCAAACTGGCAAAATGTTACCAACTGATGAATCCAAATGAAGGAAATATGGATGTTCATTGCCCTGCATTTTAGGTTTTTCCTCCTAGATTTGAACTTTTCAGAGAAAAGTATGGGGAGTAAAATATGTCTCATGCATGCCATTAATTCTTTCTCTAATAACGCTGGGAAAGAGTAAACTCTCAGTGACTGAGCAGTTCACAGCTCAGTTCAGTCTCCTGAAGAAACCCAGGTAACTTATCTGGAACATTAAAAATCATATTTCATCCTGAAAATACAGTTTAGGTTATAGAAGGAGCTGAATCTCTACCCCATACCTAGTGATCTGGCCCACTCAAACATCTAATAAGCTTCTAAGAATCAGTGTCATAAATTGTTTTCAAGTAATTCTCATTGTAAAAAATAAGGCCAATTTCACATAAACAGCTCCTTTCCCAAAACCCATTAAAATAAGAGTAAGAAAGTTTTTACAAGAGCATAAATCTACCAGGACAAAGAAATAGGAGAGAAGATGAATGCCATAATAATTTAGAATCTGCAAAGTAGGTGAACAAGTGTTAATTGCCTCAGAAGACCTAGCAAGCCAAAACTAATTGGCAGTGGGAGAACCAAGAAGCAAGCTACTTTAACCTGGTATAGATTTCTAGGCTTCGCATTACTAAGGCATTGTCTTGTCTTCTGTTTTTCGGTGTTTCCACTGAAAATTCAATGCCATTCTGATACCCAGTCTTATGTGTGTGGCTTTTTTCTCCTCTGAAACATTTAGGATATTTCTTTATCCTTGGAGCTTTGGAATCTTTCGATAACATGTTTTGGTGCCAAAGTATTTTTCACCAAAACTGAGACATGCTTGGGAGGTGAGATTGTCCCTTGCCCATTATGGGCTCCCTTTGCTACAGAACTGATAGGCAGAAAAGGACTTACTACCCTTGATCCCAGTTACTCGGGGAAGACTACACCTGATCCCAGTTACTAGGGAAAGACTTATACCTTGATCCCAGTTACTCGGGGAAAGACTTACTACCTTGATCCAGTTACTGGGGAAAGACTTACTACCCTTGATCCCAGTTACTCGGGGAAAGACTTACTACCCTTGATCCCAGTTACTCGGGGAAAGACTTACTACCCTTGATCCCAGTTACTCGGGAAGACTTACTACCCTTGTCCCAGTTACTCGGGAAAGACTTATACCCTTGATCCCCGGGAAGTACTAATCCAATCGGGGAAGACTTACTACCCTTGATCCAGTTACTCGGGGAAAGACTTACTACCTGATCATTACTCGGAACTTATACCTACCCTTGAATCCCATGTTACTCGGGAAAGACTTACTACCTAGATCAGTTACTCGGGAAACTTATACCTTGATCCCAGTTACTCGGGGAAAGACTTACTACCCTTGATCCCAGTTACTCAGGGAAAGACTTAACAACCCTTGATCGCAATTACTGGGAGAAGTTGTATTGCTTACTAGGGAGTAAGGAGGACTATGTCTGGAATTCAGTGGGGAGCCTTCCATATCCACACATCTAGCAACAACTATCAGTGGGAACCCTGAAACCCCACAAAGAGCATTACTAAAAACTTGGATCCTAAGGACAGACTGGGGCCATCCACTATCATTGTTTAATTGTATTCTCCAAATAAGATATTTTGAAGTCCTGACTCCAGTACTTCAGAATGTGTCCTTATTTGGAAGTAGGGTCTTTATAGAGGTAATCAATTAAAATGAGATCATTAGGGTAGATCCTAATACAACATGGCTGGTCTCTTTATAAAAAGGATAAATCTGGACACAGAGACAGATGCACACAAGGGGAAGACATGTGAAGACACACAGGGAGAACATCACATGAAGACAGAGGATGGGAATGATGCTTCAACAAGCCAAGGAACACTAAAGATGACTGGCAACCACTAATAGCTAGGAGAAGGCAAGGAAGGATTCCCCATGGGTTTTAGAGGGAACATAGCCTCATCAACACCTTGATTTCACACTTCTGGCCTCCAAAACTGGGAGATAATAAATTTCTGTTGTTTTAAACACCTAGTTTATGGTATTTTGTTATAATACCCTAGGAAACTAATGCACCCACCAAATAAAACAATGCCCATCTGGGGTGCTGCCAGGATAAGGCGAATGTGGAATGAGTGATGGGAAAAGAAGGCTCTGATGTATCAGCTTGGCTCTAGCGTCCATCTACAGAGGCTGAAACAGTTACATTCAGTTATGTCTTTTCCTTGCATTCTTTTTTTTTTTTTTGAGACGGAGTCTTGCTCTGTCGCCCAGGCTGGAGTGCAGTGGTGCAATCTCGGCTCACTGCAAGCTCCGCCTCCAGGTTCATGCCATTCTCCTGCCTCAGCCTCTCCGAGTAGCTGGGACTACAGGCGCCCGCCACCACGCCCGGCTAATTTTTGTATTTTTAGTAGAGACGGGGTTTCACCGTGGTCTCGATCTCCTGACCTCGTGATCCGCCCGCCTCGGCCTCCCAAAGTGCTGGGATTACAAGCGTGAGCCACCACACCTGGCCCCTTGCATTCTTACATGAAGGACACTCATGGTGGCCAATGTCACAATTCAGATTTAGGTGAAATTGAAATGACATCACCACATGATGGTACATCGGCTGGACTGGAGTTTGTGGGAGGAAAACAATGTCTTCAGTGTCCTCCAAGCAAAAGGCAAGAATGTGCTGAGAGGCACAGGGTGTGAGCCGGGCTGGTTATTCTCCATTTGCCACTGCCTGTCTCGCCTCATCTTGGCCCATTTTCCTTCCTTCTCTGCCCGCACTGTGTCCCCAAAGCTGACTTCTGCGGGCTCCACAGAAGGCTTACTTGCTGTGATTATTATTTTTTTATTTTATAAAATATATGCTTTTATTTTAAACACAATAGTATAATACAACATGCTTAAATTATGTTTCATGTGGAAAAAAAATAAGGTGTATAAAGAAAACCTGAACATTTTTCTCTCATTCCACCCTTTACTGCCCTGAGATAATGCTAATGGCCTGGTGTTACTATATTTCAACCCTCTTCTCCGTGACTGTGTAAACACAAAACACACATACAGGATTTTGTTGTTTTTTGCTTTTATCTATATAAAAAAAGGATGCACTATACATTTACTCTGTAACTTTCAGTTTTCAGCGGTAAGGTATGCTGAACCCCCCTTCAAGTTAGTATGCATAGATATATTTTTGTAGTAACTGCATAGTGCCTTATTGTGTGGACATATCACAAAGCATTTAATCCTTCTACTATTGAGAAACATTAGACTTTTCATTTTTGAATACTACAACTATTCTGCAGTAAAGTTTTTTTTCTATGTGATTTTAATTGTATATTTTAGATTCCTTTCTGAGAATATTGCTAGGAGTGTGCATTTTTTCACATTAATATTTATTACCAGATTACTTTAGTAGCAATTTAAACTCTAAGTATACGATAACTGTTTCCTCACATTTCCTTCAGCAATGAAAATTATTTAATGGGTATCAATCTTTTTTTTTTTTTATTTTGAAACGGAGTCTCGCCTGTCACACAGGCTGGAGTGAAGCGGTGCGATCTTGGCTCACTGCAAGCTCCATCTCCTGGGTTCACGCCATTCTCCTGCCTCAGCCTCCCGAGTAACTGGGACTACAGGTGCACGCCACCACGACCGGCTAATTGTTTGCATCTTAGTAGAGACGGGGTTTCACCATGTTAGCCAGGATGGTCTTGATCTCCTGACCGCCTCAGCCTCCCAGAGTGCTGGGATTACAGGCATGAGCCACTGCACCCGGCCAATGGCTACCAATCTTATAAGCAGAAATATTACCTCAGTATTTATAATTTTTTTTTTTGAAACAGAGTGTTGCTCTCTTGCCCAGGCTGGAGTGCAGTGGCACAATCTTGGCTCACTGCAACCTCTACCTCCTGGGTTCAAGCAATTCTCCTGCCTCAGCCTCCGGAGTAGCTGAGATCACAAATGTGCACCACCACGCCTGGCTAATGTTTGTATTTTTAGTAGAGACAGAGTTTCACCATGTTGGCCAGGCTGGTCTCAAACTCCTGGCTTCAAGTGATCCACCCCCCTTCAGCCTCCCAAAGTGCTGGGATTACAAGCATGAGCCACTATGCCCAGCCTTTTAAATTTTTTTCAATAAATTTTATTACATATATTTGAGATTCACATGATGTTATAGGACACAAATGAATAGTAAAAGAGTTACCTTTTTGTGTGTGTGTGACAAGAGCAGTTACAATCTAATTACTTAACAAAACTCCCTGATAAAATATAATTTTGTTAACTTCAGTCCTCATGTTCTATATTAGATCTCTAACCTTGTTGATCTTAGATATCTGCTATTTTGCATCCTTTAATCTATATCTCCCCATTTCTTCTTCCCAACCCCTGACCATGGTAAGACCTGTTTAATTCCCTGTGTATGTACCTGAGCGCTCTCCTTTTTTTAGATTCATCAGCTCCCCTGGTTCTTAGGCCTCTGCACTCAGGCTAGAATTACATCTCCAACTTTCTTGACCCTCAGATGATGGGATTTCTTGGCCTCCATAATCACACAAGTCAATTCCTCATAATAAATCTCTTCTTTTCTAGATATCTTATTGGCTCTGTTTCTGTGGAGAATCCTGACATGCTAATATACTTTCCATATGGTTTCTGATTGGGTCTGACCAATGGGAAGTTCCAGAAGGATCAATAGGGTAGTGGAGGAGACAGGTCTGGATATTTCTTTCCCTGGTTGTTCCCTGCTGTGGGTTTATTCAGGCTCTGGCTGCATTCCACAGTTACAGCTTCTGTTGAGCGGCCTCTCCTCCACGGCTCCAAGCTCTCTGTGGGTTCTGGTATTACTACTCCATCTCCTCACTTCTGCAGGCCTAGTGATGGAGGGGAAGGGATTCTTGCTATTGGTAATCCCTGGGTGCTCTATCATCCCTTGTTAGTTACCGTAGCCAGGCCCATACCTCCATAAATATTTCCTTCACTAGACTCTCTTCAGCTAAACCCTTGGAGTGCATCTTTCAGGACTCTCCCTGCAGAAGAGCTGAATGTTTTCAGGCCTGCCATGTTCACAAAGACAAGCTTGGTTTAGAAATTCACTCCATCCAAGGTTGTATGAAGAGGAAGCAAAAATTCCCCAAGTGGGTTATTAATATAATAACAAGAGAAGCCACTCCCCTCCCCACTCCATGGTTTCAAGACATGCATCAACAAGTCAGGCAGATTCCAGGAAACGCAAAAGGTGTGACAGAGATGGGCTTTACAAAAGCAACCCTCATGCATAGCTGGTGGGAATGCAAAACAGTAGTCATTTTGGAAAAGAGTCGGGCATTTTCTTATAAACTTAAATTTACCATATCTATTCTCACACTGCTAATAAAGACATACCCAAGACTGGGTAATTTATGAAGGAAAGAGGTTTAACAGACTCACAGTTCAGCATGGCTGGCGGGGGGGTGCTTACAATCATGGTGGAAGGCAAAGGAGAAGCAAAGGCACATCTTAAATGGCAGCAGGCAAGAGACTTTGTGCAGGGGAACTCCCTTTTATAAAATCATCAGACCTCAAGAGACTTGTTCACTACCACAAGAACAGTATGGGGGAACCACCCCCATGACTCCATTATCTCGACCTGGCCCCACCCCTGACCTTTGGGGATTATTACGATTCAAGGTGAGAATTGGGTGGGGACACAGCCAAACCACATCACCATGTGACCCTGAAATCACACTCCTAGGTATTTAGTAAAATGAAAACCTATGTTCATACAAAAAATCGTACACGAATGACAACAGCAGTTTTCATAACTGCCAAAAGCTGAAACAACCCAAATGCCCCTCAACGGCAGGATGGATCTGAAGCAGAGGTATGTTCACATGACGGAATACTGTCCAGGGACAAAAGCAGAGGCCCCTGGGGACACTTAGCTCGGATGCGTCTCCAGGGTGTTATGCTGGGTGAAAGCAGTCAGTCTCTAAAGGTTTTATAAAATTATGATTCCATTCATATGCCAATATTTTAGGGATGGAGAAAAAATCAGCAGTTCCCTGAGATCAGGGGTGGGGAGGGTTTGGTTTTAAAAGGGTAGCATGAGGGAGTTTTGAGGGGTGATGGAACTGTTCTGTTTCTTGATTGTTGAGGTGATAACAGTTCTGCATGTTATCAAAAAGGTGTACATTTTACTGCATGACAATTAAAAAAAATAATTTTAAAAAAAGGTAAGAAAAGTACAGAAAGAATCAGCTGACAGATATTTTCCAGAATGCAAGGAAAACAAATTCAAGGAGAGTAACAAAAAGATCTATTTATTCACTGTTAGTTGTTCACACAGTCAGTAACCAATATTCAAACAAAAGTTCACTTGCCTTTACTTAAACCTAAGTGGAAGTCATTTTACCCGAGTCAAAAACTCAGAAATCCTGAAATTTCCCTCAGTGGGAGCAGGGTGCACGCCCAGCCCATCCTGGCCTCCTACATCCCTTCCACAGAAATGCAGCAGTTCCAGTGCGGAGGCAAAGGACGCTTCCTGGTGGAATGCGGCCATATATTCCACTTCAGCACCATGTAACCCAGCACTCTGGCTGCCACTGACTGGACTAGGACTCAGCACCAAGCCAAAGGCTACTGATACTGGACCAGACCATGGCCCCCGAGGCAGCCCAGCTGTGACTGAGTCTGTCCCACAAGCACACCCTCTACTGGCTGGTGACTAATAGAACCAACTGGAACCTCAGCGAGGACCTTGGGGCACATGGAGGAGGGCAGAGAGGAAAAAAGACACAGGCAGATAGACTGAAAAATATGAAGACCCAACAGTATTCTTTTCTCCAGCAACGCACTTTAAATATAGAAACAGAGGCAGAAAATAAAAGGGTAGGAAAAGGCGTATCATGCAAACACGAAGGTAAGAAAGCTGGCTTGCCTATGTCAACACCGAAGCAGACTTTAAAAAAGACAGTTTTATTACAAAACGTCAAACAGCCTATGAATCCATTTATATGTGACACCTAGAAATAGTCAATTTCATAGCGACAGAAACTGGAACGGTGGTTACCAGGGCTGGGGGGTTACCAGGGCTGGGGAGGTTACCAGGGGCTGGGGAGGTTACCAGGGGCTGGGGAGGCAGGCATGGAAGTTAGTGTTTAGTGGGTACAGAGATTAAGTGTAGAATGATGACAGAGTCCTGGAGAGTTTTGGATTGGCAAGATGAAAGGAGTTCTGGAGATGGACTATGACGGCTGCATAATAACACGAACGTACTTAGTGAGAATGAATTGCACACTTAAAAATAGTTAAAATGGTAGAATTTTTATGTGTATTTTACCACAAAATGGCTTCATTGAGGTATAATTTACGTGCCATAAAATTCACCAATTTTAAGTGTACAATTCAGTGACTTTTGACAAATGTATACAGTCATGCAACTTCTGCCACAGTCAAGATATGGAACATTTCTACCCTCCAGGAAGTTCCCTCCTGAGCCTCTGGAGTCAATCCCCTCTCCCCAGCCACTGGACTCCTGATCATCTTTCTGTCACTATAGTTTTGGCATTTCTGAAATGTCACATAATGGAATGGTGCCTTGTGTATTCTCTGACTGTCTTATTTGGCTTAGTACAATGCTTTTGAGGTTCCTCCTTCATGTGTATATCAGCATCTCCCTACTTTTAAATGCTGAGTTGTATTCCACAGCATGGACTTACCACATTGTGTTTATCCTTTCACAGGCTGAATTTGGGGTTGTTTCTGGTTCTGTGCTATTATAAGTCACGCTTCTGTGAACATCTAAATACAAGTCTCTGTGTAGATGTGGGCATATGCTTTTATTTATCTTGGGATAATTAGAAGTGGGGGCTGGGCGTGGTGGCTCACATCTGTAATCCCAACACTTTGGGAGGCTGAGGCAGGCAAATCACCTGAGGTTGGGAGTTCGAGACCAGCCTGACCAACATGGAGAAAACTCATCTCTACGAAAAATACAAAAATATTAGCTGGGTGTGGTGCTGCATGCCTATAATCCCAGCTACTCGGGAGGCTGGGGCAAGAGAATCACTTGAACCTGGAAGGCAGAGGTTGTGGTGAGCTGAGATCATGCCATTGCACTCCAGCCTGGGCAACAAGGACAAAACTCCGTCTTAGGAAAAAAAAAATAATAATAATAAATAAATAAATAAATAAATAAAAGGCCGGGTGCGGCGGTGGCTCATGCCTGTAATCCCAGCACTTTGGGAGGCCGAGGTGGGTGGATCACGAGGTCAGGAGATTGAGACCATCCTGGCTAACACGGTCTCTGCTAAAAATACAAAAAAATTAGCCAGGCATGGTGGCAGGCGCCTGTAGTCCCAGCTACTTGGGAGGCTGAGGCAGGAGAATGCATGAATCCAGGAGGCGGAGCTTGCAGTGAGCTGAGATCGCGTCACTGCACTCCAGCCTGGGCGACAGAGTGAGACTCTGTCAAACAAACAAACAAACAAAAAAGAAGCGGGATTGATGGCTCACATGTTACGTGCACGTTTATAAGAAATGCCAAACTGCTACAAAGTAGTTCTACCATTTTACCTTCCTACCAGCGGTAAGTGTTATACTTGCTCCACATTCTTGCCAATGCCTGATGTTTTTAGTCTATGACGGGAAGGGGACATTCTTCAATCAATAACCCTGGCACAAGACTCTACCTGAATACAGTCATGTAAGGGACCCAATCCAAGAACCACCCAGAGGAGCCTAAAATTTGGGACTATGAAAGACAGCAATGATTAAATGGCAGTTTTAAACTATTAAGTTCTGGGATGCTTTGCTATGTTGCAATAGCCATCCAGAACAGAATTTTGCACTGGATGTAGGTACTGCTGTAACTGAGAAATAAAAATAAAATCCTAAGCTCCCCAACTGACTGAACAGACACCTCTTGGCCAAAGGACCCCAGAGAAACCTTAAAAACTGAGTTACTGGCAGTGACAGGAGGTTGGACATGCCTAGTTATACCCACTCTGTCACTAACAACCACTAGGCTTCCTTTCCTAAGAGTTAAACAGAAACAAGCCCTTTTGAAAGACTTGTTCCACCACTGACTTACACAACTAAGCAGCATTCCTTCCTGTTAAAAGACCACTCACCATGTACTGGTTCTGGTTGGTTTACAAAGGCTGCACACGGGATGTCTCTGTGTCCTCCGTTTGACCTTTTGGTTATACAGCCTAATTTAAATGCATTAAGTCTCCACCCCAAAGTGAACAAGGGATGCATGTAACATGCATGTTTGCTTACTATGTATATACATGTCCTCCCTTTGTGAATATTCATAGCTCTTCTTATAACCTGTTAAATATTTATACTTGGCCAATCTCATCAGCATAAATTCCCATCTTACTTTTCCCTCCCTTGAAATGCCTGCTTCTGGTTTCTGCCAGAAGCTACGAAGCTTCCCAGCCTGCAGGATTTCAGGCTGCAACCCCTCAGAAGAAATGAAGCTCTCCTTTACAATTTTATGAACCTCATGATTCTTCAGTTGACATAACAATAACCTAAAACATGTAGCTTCGGGGCCAGGTGGTGGGCAGAAGCTAGAAGGGATTCTTATCAGGAGAAGCCAGAAACAGATGGTGGGTAACACTGTCACCCGAAGTAACATGGAAAACAGAAAGGGTACCCAAAGAACTCATGGACTTAGCTGGGGAGATGTCCAGGCAGAATGTAGAAAATGACAGCCGATTTCTGGCTCCCTATGGTAAAATACAAGAAAAGAGGTATAAACCAAAGGTATAAACTAATTAACTTTTTGAGCCAAGTTTAGAGGAAATATAAAGCCACCAGGACCTGCTGGGTTCAAAAATGAAACCTTCTTATCCTTAGACTGTCCCAAAAAAGACTCACGAGGCTTCAGGACATGGATCAAATTCAGATTATAATCATCAAAGCACAGCCTTATGGTAAAGACCTTAAGGGAGGGGCTGTAAGACACTCTGTGAAAACCTCAGAATGATCCACTGTGAGTGCATCTAGTAAGGCTTCTGAAGGTCCTAGGAGAGCGCTTTGTAGACCCTTTCAGTTAAACGTGAAGGCTTTGAAGACTCTGCAGTGTACTATTGTCTCACAGTAGCCTCCTAGGTAAAAAAGGATCTGTGTCAGAAAGATGTGGATGTGGCTTTTGTCTAACCGTGTTGATGATAAATTTATAGAAAAGGCCTCACAAAGTTTTTAAAGGAATTGTACTAGCTTAGATTGAAAGGCAGCACAAAATGAAATGAGGGTTTTGGATCCCCCCAGCCTTCTACAGGAAGGAATCGGGTTGAGAACAAAGCTACCCCAGGCCGGGCTCGGTGACTCATGCCTGTAATCCCAGCACTTTACCGGGCGCGGTGACTCGCGCCTGTAATCCCAGCACTTTGGGAGGCTGAGGCAGGCGGATCACGAAGTCAGGTGATCGAGACCATCCTGGCTAACACGGGGAAACCCTGTCTCTACGAAGAATACAAAAAGCCTGGTGTGGTGGTGGGCGCCTGTGGTCCCAGCTGCTCGGGAGGCTGAGGCAGGAGAATGATGTGAACCTGGGAGGCGGGAGGTTGCATGAAGCAAGATCGCACCACTGCACTCCAACCTGGGCGACAGAGTGAGACACTGTCTCAAAAAAAAAAAAAAAAAGATAAAAAAATAAAAAAATAATTTTTTTTTTTTTTAAAGAAAGCTACCCTAAGGCACCTATGAGCCATTTCTTATGGAAGAGAAAGGATGACTCAGAGGGCAGAATCACAGACAGGTGGGGCAAAACTGGATCTTAATCAAAGTGTATCTTTTGACCCGGGGGCAGTGATGACTGGTAGATACCAGAATTTCTACAGATGGTGACTACTATGTGCCTCCTACCCTACCCCACTCCTTTTTGAATAAGACTATCTGTTGCATTATTTTCCTCAAGCACCATTTTATAATGTGAAGGAGATGGGAGGATGAGGTGGCTGACAGATACCTTGAGTTTTTAGTTCACAGGTCTTAAAATGTAGAGGAAATGTACTTGATGATCTGTTGCCAAGAAACTGCACCCGAGGAGCCTCATCTGCCTCTAGGCCTGATTCAGACGACATCTTGGATTTTTGAGCCAACGTAGTAATTAGATGAGCCTTGGAGTTATTTGTTAAGAATAGAACACATTGGAAGAGTGGAATGGACTTCCCTACAGTCCTTTGGGGCTGAAAAGACACAGACCCACCAGCCTGTCAATTGGAAACCCAAGGGGGTCATGGCCCAGAAACAGGATCAAAAGTTGGATCTTATTAAAATGGAAGCCAGCCCTAACCCAGTGCAATCTCTGATTGAATTGAATGATCAGTCTTTAACAGTAGCAGAGGGTGAATGCTCCAGTGGGAGATAACATCATCTAGAGCCTCTACACTTGAAGAAATATCGTATTTGGCATCTAATAAAATATTACTTGATATGGGAAGTGACACAACCATAATAACAAAAAACCAACACAAAAAACAGCTGAATTCCCTAAAAGGTTTTTTTCATGGTAAGGCCAATTCCTTCAGACAAAGGTATCTAGAAATTCAAAGTTCTCAGTGTCGTCTGTGTCTGTCAAATATTCTCATTCCAAGCCTCAGGGACCCATGCCTTCCCAAGCAGTGCCCTTACCTTAGAATAAGAGATCATTGGGTTTGTGCATTTAAATGCCTTTACAGTTTGGTGACCCTCACAATCAGGCCCTGCTCCTGTTCATCAGCCACATCTGTCTTGCATCTATAAAAAACAAGAGATCCCCTTAATGCCACCGTAAAGGCTTTCTGTTCATTCTCCATCTATTGTACTCCCAACCTGAGAGTACAAGGTGCTAGGGGCCATGTTGATTTTCCAGAAAAGACAGCACATCCAAATCAGCAGCTGTGATGGTCATCACCACCTGCCTAAATGTAAATCTCTGATAATCTTTGGTGATTCTTCAAGTCTCTTCCACTGCCCTCTGATCTCCTACCACTGCCTCACATTGGCCAGTCCCTACTGGAAGATGTGTACCCCAGGTGATAGAATACAGAGGTCAGCCTCCAGGGGCACAGCACGAGAAGAAAAGGAAGGAGAACAAGACTGGAGAAGCAAACAGAGAATAACCAGCACAGGCCACATGCCATGTATTCTCTTCTCAGAAAGTTACAGAAGAAAGTGAACCTCAAATGAGAATTAAAGATAAGCAACGAAGAGATAGACAGGGACCAGGAAAAAGGACTCAGCATAGGAAGAGACATGAGGGGAGTGGCCAAGATGATGATGAAAAGAAGTCCTAAGCCATCAGCTTGCAAGAATCTTAGTAGCAAGTTAATTCTGGAGTAGGACCACATTTGAAAAAAAAATTACTGAGCAATTACCTGAATCATCGCAGAATATGTTGCAAGGAGACTGGTGGTTTTCGAGAGAAATCTGAGCATGAATTAGTGGTGGGCACATAAAAAAACTAAGTAAGTGAAAAATTTAGGTAATGATTATAGGAAAGACAAAACAGTGCAAGCATGGAAACGTAACCCTAGTAGCCCGCCTGGATCACCAATGAACTCTGTCTCCAGAGTCCTTATCATGTAAATACTAAGGACTTTCCCACCCATGAGCTTGTATTACAAGTAGGTATTCTGCACTATTGGTTTTTTCCTCTTTCCTCTGGAGCCGCCATATCACCTGGGAGTCATGCTATGGGCAGAGGGAAGCATCAGGGGCCCATGAAGCACATTTGGAGAAGCAATGCTTCATGGTTTAACACTGTACCAGAGATGACACTTTCTCCTTTCTTCTTTTTCACAGGGAGTGCCACACTTAGTCTAATGCTTACCTTTATATTCTACATGGTTTGGAAACTTATATGGACAAAAAGTGAATTTTATGAAATCCGGGAATGTATTCAGGGAAAACAGAAATTATCTCCATGTTATTATTAGAAGGTACAATCTAGTACCTCATTTTTTTTTTTTTTTTTTTTTTCCTTTGAGATGGAGTCTTGCTCTGTCACCAGGCTGGAGTGCAGTGGCACAATCCCGGCTCACTGCAACCTCTGCCTCCCGGGTTCAAGCAATTCTCCTGCCAGCCTCTTGAGTAGCTGGGATTACAGGCGTGCACCACCACACTCAGCTAATTTTTGTATTTTTAGTTGAGACAGGGTTTCACCATGTTGGCCAGGCTGGTCTCGAACTCCTGACCTCAGGTGATCTGCCCACCTCGGCCTCCCAAAGTGCTGAGATTATAGGCGTGAGCCACCATGTCTGAACAGTATCTCACTTTTAACCTCAAAATCCTTATTAATGTTATCATAGTAAAATTAATGGAAATGCTTGACCACTTTATTATGACAGAAAATAGTAAAAATGTAAACTGGAATTGAATAAGAATAAAACATTTTAAAGTTAACTTACTCGTATGAAATCCGTAAGTGTATTATAAATGAAGGCTCCTCTGGGAAGGAAAAAACAGCTCCCAGGACTCAAATCATGGAAAAAGAAAAGCTCTTGTTCCTAGATTGAAACAATGATTGCATTTCAAATGTCATCTGCTATTGCTTAATATTTACTGCACACACGATATGCTGGGAATAAAACACATAATAGTTATTTCCATCTTCTTTAGTAATAGACATTCCAAGGCCATTCAACACATACCTAAATATAGGCAACAGCATATGTAAAATTTCCATTCATATTTATGCCTAATTAGCTTTGAACTTAGCTTTTATTTCACCTTCTGCTATTTTCTGCGAATTTTCTTACCTGGCACACTTGGAGTATGGCACTCATGGGGAGACACCATGGTAAAAAGACCAAAAAAGTTCATTGCAGGAGGTGGGCTTTAGGTGATGACGATCATCATGGCTGTCACTTACTGAGAGCCTATCCTGAACCAAGCACCATCATCCAGTTTCTGTCTTCACAGCCACCCTGCAAGGCTACCCAGCAAGGAAGACAAGGACACGGAGCTTGCCCATCATCTAACACGACTAGTGAGTACAAGGACTGGGCCTAAAGCTCAGGCCTAGCTGCTTTCCAATCTGATTTTTTCCTTCTACATGCTGCTCTGTCTCCCAGATACAAAGGATGCTATAAAGTGCACAGAATGTAAAACACAACTCTTTTTTTTTTCTTGAGACCGAGTCTCGCTCTGTCGCCCAGGCTGGAGTGCAGTGGCGCGACCTCGGCTCACTGCAACCTCTGCCTGCCGGGCCCAAGTGATTCTCCTGCCTCAGCTTCCAGAGTAGCTGGGACTACACAGGCACGCTGCCACGCCCAGCTAATTTTTTTGTATTTTTAGTAGAGATGGGGTTTCACCAAAAACAACTTTATTTTTATATCACGACAAAAATAAGAGAAGGGTACAATTTTCAAAAATTAATAAAAGATATAGGAAGGAAAGAGGTTAGAAGACATCCGGGGTATTAAAATCAAAGAACTCGGCAGCAGACTATGAGCGCCAGCTAAACGGGAGAGAAGAAGAAGAAATCTTATTTTTAAAGCAACTTAGTTTTGTGAGACAGAAACATTCCCATGTTGGCGCATGATTACATCTCTAGTGATTAAGATGTGGGGCATACCTTCCCGATCTTCCTGTGATCTCGGTTCTTTGCTTCCTCTTGGGACTTTTCCCAGTTTCTCATCATCTTGTTATCAGGAAAGGATATTCCATAGATCCTCTGCAACGTTTCCATTTCAGGATTGCCCTCCCAATATGTTGAGGAATTCTAAATATCAAACAGGATTTTGGTAAATACATCAAACATTCAGTTGTAAGTAAAACTGCTCTTAAATACGAACGCAATTTTCCACTAAAATGTCAACAAAGCAGCCCTGCGTGGTGGCTCATGCCTATAATCTCAGCACTTTGGTGGTTATGATCTCAGGCCAAGGTGGTTAGATCCTTTGAGCTGAGGAGTTTGGGACTAGCCTGGACAACATGGCAAAACCCCATCTGTGCAGAAAATACAAAAACTAGCCAGGCACGATGGCACATGCCTGTGATCACAGCTACTTGGGAGACTGGGGCAGGGGGACTGTTTGAGCCCAGGAGGTCGAGGCTGCAGTGAGCAGTGTTTGTGCCACTGCACTCCAACCTGGGTGACAAAGCCAAGACCTCGTCTCAAAATCAAACAAACAAACAAAATCAACAAAGCTTAAAGAAGACTTTTTGTAGTGCTGGGAACAATCTTAAAACGGATTCTAACTAAACCTTCCCAGCCTAAATTATACCATTAACCAGCAAATTATGTAGAGTGTGCTATGGATTCTAGGAATGACAGTGAGAACACACAGAAAGGAGGGAAGGCTAAGCAGCAATCAGAATCACCAAGGACGGGGCAGAACAGACGGTAGGTATAGGGAAGTAAAGGTCGGTCTTGCTGACCTACAGTCAATGATTAAGAACAGTGCCATTAGCCAGCCCCATTTTACCTGGAAGAAAATCAAAGCCAAGAAAGGCTGGGTCTGCCAAGTCAGTCCCCTGCCTCCTAACCCCAGAGCGACGTTTTCTCCATTACAACATCCTGTCCCCTTCTGCTGTTTTCTTTATCCTGCAGTACATTACTTTCACATACAGACAAATATTCTTGTTCACATCAGGGCTATTCGAGAAAACCATAGTATACAGAACAATATTTTAAAATAGTGTATGAAAAAGGCCAGGCGCAGTGGCTCACGCCTATAATCCCAGCACTTTGGGAGACTGAGGCAGGCGGATCACCTGAGGTTAGGAGTTCAAGACCAGCCTGACCAATGTGGTAAAACCCCATCTCGACTAAAAATACAAAAATTAGCCGGGTGTGGTGGTGCACGCCTGTAATCCCAGCTCCTCAGGAGGCTGGGGCAGGAGAATCGCTTGAACCCAGGAGGCAGAGATTGCAGTAAGCCAAGATCACACCACTGCACTCCAGCTTGGGCAACAGAGCAAGACTCTGTCTCAGAAAAATAAAAAATAAAATAAAATATCGTATGAAAAAGAAATGTTATAACACTTACAATAAGGTAAAATGATAAACAAAAGCTACCTATAGTGTTCTAATTATCAAAATTCTAAATGATTTTATTAGTTTTCATCAAATAAGAATGAAATATTTTAAAATATGATGTTCAGACTACAAAAGATATGATTGAAATCCTTTAATAGCTAGTGCACCTTAAGTTTACTGTATTCAAAAAAAAAATCAATCCTTACCTTAAAAATTTTGATGGTTTTAATTTTTCCAGTGTGTCTTACATGTGGACCTTTGCAAAGGTCAATTAATGGACCGCACCTATAATGAAATATTTAGGACATGCTCAGGCACAGCACAGTGTTTTGGACTATTCATTATAAGCCATAATATCCTACGTTTTAGGTAGAACTTCACTTATTTATATGTAGCAATGCCACTTTTAATTTCGGGTGAAGGAGAGAGGCGATTCATCTGGCCTCAGAGTCCACTCTGCCCTCTAGATTCAAAAACCACAGAACATCTTCTGAAAGAAACTATGCAATTCTCTGATTAAAAACTTAAAAATTACAATGAATACAAAAAGGGACTGGCTTACAGACTGGCAAACACGAAAATGTCATCTCTTTCAATGGCCAGTCTTTGTGTATTGTTCTCTAGGGAGAGAGCTTGTAAGCAACACTCAGATAAGGGAAGGAATGCCAAATTAGCATGAAAGCCTTCAATACTCGAACCTTTAAACAGAAAGCCACAGGGCCGGGTGTGGCGGCTCACACCTGTAATCCCAGCACTTTGGGAGGCCAAGGCGGGTGGATCACGAGGTCAGGCATTCGAGACCAGCCTCGCCAACATAGTGAAACCCTGTCTCTACTAAAAAATACAAAAAATTAGCTGGGTGTGGTAGTGGGTGCCTGTAAACCCAGCTACTTGGGAGGGTGAGGCAGGAGAATCACTTGAATCTGGGAGGCAGAGGTTGCGGTGAACCAAGGACGCACCATCGCACTCCAGCCTGGGCGACAGTGCAAGACTCCATCTCAAAAAATTAAAAAAAAAAAAAAAAAGAAAGCCATAAAAGAAAAGCTTTACTTTGTTTTTTTCAAAAATTAAATACAAGCCATTCAAATTGAAAAACTACAAAAAGTGTCAATGTTGACCTAAGTAAGGTTCTAAAACCCAACAGCTCAAGCATTAGAAGCCAGAAATTTAAAACTTAGCCTGTTTTCTACATTTTCATTTATTTTTAAGTTTTAAGAAATGCACCGTGCATAGCTTTGCACAAAGGGGATATGATTTTACTTACAGTACAATTAAACCAGAGAACCATAAGTCCTTGACTGTGGAAAATTAGTACCACGAGGGAGAATATCTGTGGTTATAATTAAAGAAATACCAGGTCTTCTAAGCCGGTACTGTGATAGTCCTAGCAGCACCCAGACGGCCGGAACACACGGAAAAGGGAACAGCAATTACATATAAGGCGTATACACACAAATAAATAAAAAGGCGCTCAGGAACCTGAGGTTAAACGAACAGAGCTAAGTGATTCTGGTATTAACTTCACTTGCCTCCTCTTACATTTGATCCTGCCTTTGTTTCCCAGTATTTTCTTTTTGTCTCATCATGAGTATCCTGCTAACGCATGAAGATTGTACACTTGGACTCCGGACAATGGGGCAGACTCTTCTACACTTGCACTCTGGACAGTAAGTATGAGGCAGAGAATCACTGCCGAGGAGATGGCTTGTAATGGCCCCCACTGCCACATTAGTAAGAACGTGGAAGGACAGAACAGAAACCCCTTGCCCAACAGCATCACTCGCACGGAGAAAAATCCTGTTACAGCCGACACCCAGGAAACAAAATACGGGTCTCAGTACTGTCCTGACTACTAAAAAGGGGAAAATCATCATTTCTCTTCAGTGAAAACATCTTGAAGATTGTAACTACAGTAGATTATCAACTACACAACTTGAAAAATCGATCTCCAACCAGAAAACAAACTCGGCCTCTACTGCTAACACCTTCAAGTTTACCACTGAGCAGCGTTTAACATGTGTGGACACAAACCTGTACACGGTGGTGGCTGCAGTGTGAACCTTCTCATTCAGAATGCGGCATTTAAATTTATTGCACTACAAAGAAAAACATATTTACACATTATTACACACAATGTTGAAATGAAGAAAACTACTTATTTTCAAGAAACATTGAAAGGTCATCTACTGATATTCTAGGTGCTGAGACACGAGGGATACAAACAGCTCACAGGCTTGAGCGACACCATGCAGCATGGAGGCCACAAGCCACGTGGCTACTGGGCATTTCAAATGCCATTAATTTGTTGTTGACTTTGTTGTTGTTGTGGTTTTTGAGACACAGTCTCACTCCCTCACCCAGGCTAGAGTGCAGTGGCGCCATCTTGGCTCACTGCAATGTCTGTCTCCCTGGTTCAAGCGATTCTGCCTCAGCCTCCCGAGTAGCTGGAATTACAGGCACGTACCACCATGCCTGTATTTTATTTTTGTATTTTTACTATGTGCTAATTTTTGTATTTTTAGTAGAGACAGGGTTTCACCAGGTTGGCCAGGCTGGTCTCAAACTCCTGACCTCAAGTGATCCGCCTGCCTTGGCCTCCCAAAGTACTGGGATTACAGGTGTGAGCCACCACACCTGGCCTCAAATGCCACTAATTTGAAAGAAGATGTGCAGTGAGTATAAAACACACTGGACTTTGGAAGTATAATGTTGCAAAAAGAAGAATAAAATCATTAGTTAATCATTCTTCATACCGGCTACCATTGAAATTATACTTTTTATATATTGGGTTAAAAAATTTGTTAAAATTAATTGCAACTTTTACTTTTAAAATGTAGCTGCCATAAAATTTAAGGTTACACATGTAACTCAGACTAATGGATCCCATTATGTTACTATTGGACAGTACTGTTCTAGAAGATCTAATTTTAGCTACATTAATCAATAAAATTCTGACAAGGACCCAGCTATATTATTAACTTGTATAAAAACAAAAGCAAAGTTTATCGTAATGACGATATATTTATAAAACTAAGGGTTTTTTTCCTTTTCCTTTCTTTTCTGCTTCCATCACTATTATCAGGGTATACAAGGCACTTTATATTAAATAACTACTTAAAGGAGCTAGTTGTTGGGAGAAAAACCCGTATCTGTATGATTTACCTGTTTCATATCTATATATTCACATCAAATCATTTTCCTTAACAAAGATTGTGTTTAGTTCTTAAAAGTGGCTGCAAAAAAGGCAACCCACAGAATTAAATATTTGCAAATCACATATCTGTTAAGAAATGGATATTCAGAATATATCAAGAACTCTTATAACTCAGATACAAAAAACCTAATTCAAAAATGGGCAAAAGAGCTCAACAGACATTTCTCCAAAGACATTTCTTCAAGAAAATACACAAATGGCCAATAAGCACATTAAGATGCTCACCATTACTCCGTCATGAGAGAAATGCAAATCAAAACCAAAACCCCAACGAGATACCACTTCACAACCATTAGGATGTCTATGATTAAAAACAAACAAACAAGTGTTGGCAAGGAAGTGGAAGAACTGAACCTCTTGTGCATCACTGGTGGGACTGTAACATGGTGTAGCCACTGCACCAAACGGTATGGCGAGTTCTCAAAACTTAAAAACAGAATTGTCACGGGACCCAGAAATTCCCCTTCTAAGTATATTCCCAAAAGACGTAAAATAGAGACTCAAACCGAACTTTACACACCCATGTTCACAGCAGCACTGTTCCCAATAGTAGCCAAAAGGTAGAAGCAACCCACGTGTCTATAGGTGGATGAATGGATAAACAAATGTGGTCCATCCGTACAATGGAATATTATTCAACCTTATAAAGGAAGGAGATTCTGACACACATTAAAATATGAATGAATCTTGAGGACTTTTTGCTGAGTGAAACAAGCCAGTCACAAAAGGATAAATATTGTCCTTTTCCACTGATATGAAGTGCCTAGAGGAACCAAATTCAGAGACAGAGTAGAATGGTGGTGGCCAGGGGCTGGGGGCAAGGCGGGAATGGGGAGCTAATGTTTAATGGGTACTTCTGACTGGCAAGATAAAAAGCTTTGGAGATGGATGGTGGTGATGGGTTGACGACATTGTCAATGTACTTAATGCCACAGAACTGTATACTTAGAAAGGATTAAATGGTGAATTTTATATGTTATATATTTTACTGCACAAAAAAGAATACTGCAACCTTTTACCAAAACCAACTCTATTTTTTTATTCAAGCCCACAAAACTAATAATACTGTGTTTTCAAAATACGTGTTTTTGGTTGGGCACGGTGGCTCACGCCTGTAATCCCAGCACTTTAGGAGGCTGAGGCGGGTAGATCACTTGAGGTCAGGAATTCAAGACCAGCCTGGCCAACATGGCAAAACTTTGTCTCTACTAAAAGGATAGAAAAATTAGCCAGGCATGGTGGCACATGCCTGTAGTCCCAGCTGAGGGACTGAGACAGGATAATTGCTTGAACCCAGGAGGCGGAGGTTGCAGTGAGCCAAGATAGTAGTGAGCCAAGATAGTGCCACTGCACTCTAGCCTGGGAGGCAGAGAGAGACTCTGTCTCAAAAAAAAAAAACAAAACAAAAACCCAAAATAAAAAACAAAATGTATGTTTTCTCCAATATGTATGTTTTAAAACATAAAATCAGGAATATATTTAAGTATGTTGGTCAAAAAAATATAAAGAGAAAGTTACTGTTTTACACAGGTTACACTAGGTTAAAATCTGGAACAAAAGTTAATAGAAAACTCCCACAGAAAAGAGAAAAAGGCAGCATTTTGTATGGGATTATAAATATTGTTGAATTTAGGGGACAGATATTCACAATACTCAGAATTAATCAGATTTATAAACACACGTGAAAATTATTCACCTGGCCCTTTACCTACCTATGTCTCCCCTCAATGTTCAGGAAATAGATGGGGAGGGAAATGTCACAGCAAGTAACTGGTAACAACCTCACAGTAGCTTAACAGAATTAGAACAATTTGGTTAGCAACAGCTAATTATTTGGGGGAAGGTGGGGAAGCTAGTCTACGTTGATTTTTAATATTCCTAGTAAGAGGTTTAGGAGTTTCCCCAAGTTACCTTAAACATTTCGAGGAGGATTTCCTTGCTGACTTCTAGTCTTTCAAAAGGTTGCTTTTCTTTGATGATGGCTTTACATATATTCTCCAGGGCTGACAATTCTGTGCTGGACACTGCTCTAAAAAGAAGAGCAGAGAACCGACATCCATCTTCCAGACATTATGCATTCCCTCTTTCCTTTGTCCTGGAGCCTCAGCAGTGACACATTTGAATCTGCTGTCTTACTGTTCCAGGACTTCAGAAAGTCACACGTTCATACAGTCACTACTCTTGTGTCTCAATGAGGGAGACTGGGGCATCAACAGGTGCCATGACCTGCCTCATTTCTCCTCTGCTGCAAGGGGAGCAGGAAGCCCTGCTAGGAGACACCCAGGTGGACTGTGAGCTCCTCTGAGGCCTTTCTTTTGTGTGGTCTTCCTTACCCTTCACATACTTTAGTTTTGCTCAAGAGCTAAATGCAGTGCTCACCAAGTCCCTGCCCTCACTGGCTATGGAACCAAGGCGGGGAGAGACCCATGTGGACTGCAGAGTAGCGGTGCTCCCAGCAGCACTCAGCCTCCACTATGCACGGACTCACTTCCTTTCAGTCACCCCCAGTCAGTGCTCACTCCCTCCCGCCACACTAGCTTCCTTGCCACTCCTCAAACAAGCCACACATATCCCCACACCAGGACAGTCCCACAGAGGCCTGGAACCTTCTCCCTGGAGATGTCGTAAGTTTCCCCATCCTCAGGGCTTGCTCCCTCCCTCCACTCTGGTCTGCTTCAATGCCACCTGCTCCTTCCTGCCCACCTGCCTGTCATGGCACACACCTCCCACACCTGGCTGATGTTCCTATAGTCATCACTACCAGGCAGCAGATGGCTGCTTGTGCATTTGCTGTCTTCCCCCAAACACTGTTAGCTCCATGAGGACAGACTGGTTCCTTCACTGCTGAATCACCAGCACCCAGCACAGAGCACACAGCAGGCAGCAAAAACACCTTGTTGAACGAATACTGGAGCTGTGTTAACAAGAGATGAACTGGATGTGAAACTGTGATACAATAAGAAACATATATTTGGTCTTCGTCCAGATTTCTGGCACAGGGTTTTTAAGATCCTGAAATCTCCGGAGTGATACGAGTGTCTTTTGTGTGCTGATGAGATGACTGGTGGCTAGGTCTCCTAGGTAGCTTCAGAATGGGAACTGGTCACCAGAAAGACCAAGGCATGATTAAAGGGTTGGGACTTTCAGCACCCCCACCTGCCTCCTTCGGGGAGAGGAGAGGGGCTAGAGATTGGGTTATCACCAATGGTCAATGATTTAATCAATTGTGCCTCTATAACGAAACCTCCATAAAAATCCCTAAACGACGAGACTCACAGAGCTTCCAGGTTATTGAACACATCCAGGTGCTTGAGGCATGGCGCCCAGAGACACACGGCATCTCTGTGCCCCGCCACATACCTCACCATAAGCATCTCTTTCATCAGTCTGTTCATCTCTATCCTTTGTAACTTCCATTATAATACACTAGTAAGGTAAGTAAAGTGCCTTCTTGAGTTCTGTGAGCCAGTCTAGCAAATTATTGAACCCAAGGATGGGGTCATGGGAACTCCCGATTTGTAGCCTGTAGGTCAAAAGTATGGAAGGCCCAGACTTCCAGCTGGCATCTGAATTGGGGGCAGTCTTGTGGGACTGAGCCCTTGACCTGGGGGATCTGCACTAACTCACGGTATATAGTGTCAGAATTGAGTTCAATCATTAGACACCTCGTTGGTGTCCAGAGAGTTGGAGCGCTGGCCGTTGATGTGGAAAAAACCCACACCTTTGAGATCAGAAGTGTTGTAGGTAAACACAGTTTCACGGTTGTAAGTAATAGTGGTTCAGACTGGACAAGTCTGTAAGTAGTAGCTACAGAGCGTTGGGTGCTTGGTTGGGGAGGTCATTAAGCAGTGTGCAGGAGAAGGTAAAGACAAAATGCACCACAGTCATCCAGGCTAGAGATGCCATGGGGCTAACTTAAGGCAGAAGTGAGAGAAGGAGAGGCGGGTGGGAGAACTATTTAGGAGATAAAATTGGCAGAACTGGATTAAACAACTGGATGGTGGGGTGGTGGTGAAGAGGAGGGAGGAAGTAGAAGGATCAGAGGTTTTGGTTGTGGCAGCTGGAGGTACCCTTAAGAGCTATGAGGAATTCAGGGCAGGAGGTGGACGGGGCTGGCTGTTTGCTAACGATTCAAGCATAGGCCTATGGAATGTGAAGCGTCTGTGAAACATCCCTGTCCGGCACTCAACTATGTGAGATGTTTGGCTGAGGTTAATGATGTCCTTGATTATCGTGGAGCGAATTAAACTAGCCTCTCTCTAGGAATTAAGCTTTCAATTCTGGTCGTAATTAATACCACGCTCTAGCACGTCCAAGATTAGATAAATAGCAGATCATATTCTTCTGGGGACAAAAAAGAAAACAATCTTAGAAGTATCTCTTGAATCTAAACTAGATTTGACTAAAAATAATTTTTAGTTAAATGCCTTAGACTATTTCTAAACCAAAAATAATTTTCAAAATTGGTCAACCAATCTATAATCATATTATGCAATACAGTTGACCGTTAAACAAAAAAAGGTTAGAACTGCATGGGTCCACTTATATGTGGATTTTCTTCTGCCTCTGCCACCCCGAGACAACAAGACCAACCCTTCCACTCCCTCATCAGCCTACTCAGCGTGAAGATGAAGAGCTTCATACTGATCCACTTCTACTAAATGAATGGTAAATACACTTTCTCTTCCTTATGATTTTAACATCTCTTTTCTCTAGCTTATTTTAAGAATATAGCATATAATACACGTAAGATACAAAGTTTGAGGTACTCAACTGTTTATGTTTTCATTAAGGCGTCTAGCTAACAACAGGCTATTAGTTAAGTTTAGGAGGAATCACAAGTTGAACTTGGATTTTCAACTGCATGGGCGTCGGTGCCCCTAACCCCACATGATGTAAGGGCCAACAGTATATAGTTACTAAGTTAGTATGTAACCATTACAAAACAATACAATTGAAATACATGCATTCACAAGCTAGTATTCAGTGTGTTACCTGTCTTCAATGAACATGTCATAATAAAACCCATTTTCGATGGGCGGACCGTAGCACAGGTGGCCTCCGTAGTAAAGCTCCATGGCCTCCCCAAGAATGTGAGCACTGGAGTGCCAGTACACCTGCATGGCATGGACAGAGAGGCCATTAGCTACCAAAAGTATGTCATGGAAAATGAGGTAAACAAGTAGAAAATTTTAAGGAGATAAATGGCAAGACCAAGGGCAGCAACATCAACTTGAAAGGAAAATCTTCAATGCCCACTTAGAAGAGAATGCTTTCTGAGCCCTCCCTGACATTCCACCAGAGCCACTTGCTCAGTGCCCGTGTGAAGCTGCTCTGCTGAGAGTGGCAGCTAGAGCTCGGCTACAACCCCATTTCCTCTGTGCATGTCAGCCACAAGGGATGAACACCTCAGAACAGCCAGCAGAGCAGCTGTGTGCAAACCTGACTGAAGCCCAGAGTGGGAGGAAGGCCGAGGAGTGCCAGATGCTAGCTGTCTTCTTTTTCTCCAGGGGCACCCTCTCTGAGCTGGACACAGAGCACTGAAGTGTTTCTGACACCACTAGAGTTAACGAGATCCTGCATCTCCACAGCAGTCTTCGTGTATTGAATAGCATGTGACTGTGGAAGTTTGAAAGATGCCTCAGGAAGAAAAAAGTGTTGCCAGGGAACGTCTGCTGGCTGCCTGAGACCCCTGAGAAGTGTATGTATCGGTTCATTAGCCACAGTCCAGAGCCCGCTTGTCAGTCCTCCAAGTTCAAAAAGTTGATACTGTTTTGAGTTCCCATGGAATTCATTTTAGTTTATGGATAAACTGAAACTAACCAAAGTCACCAAATAAATATAGGTACCAAAGGAGTAAGATAACCAACTCATCTTTCAGCACTTTCTTTTTATTAAATAGAAAGCAAGTTACAATTAAAAAGCTGTTTGATAAAATGAATCAGAGCCGAAGGAGTTAGATAATGGAGCACTATGTGCAATCCCAGCCCACAGCAATAGGCTGGGATATGATCTGCAGACAGACCCAGAGGGTCAGTCCTTAGGGCACAGCACTTCTCCTTTGGATGCTGCTAGGATGGCAGGTTGACTGCTAGCATCAGCCCAAATCTCCCATGTGGTGCACTGTCCACACCTACATATTTGTTGAGCCAAACACTGTGCTGGGTATACAATAGTGAAAGAAACAGACATAGTCACAGCCCCACACAGGTACATCCTATTGGTGAAGACACAGGCAATAAACAAACCTGGACGTGCATTAATTCTAAGATGAGAAGGGTGTTTAAAAGGAGATGAACAGGGCTCTGTAATACAGAAAAACGGTGAGTGTCCTGCATTCATGGGGACTCAGGAAGGCCTGTGTGACTAACACGTAGGGGATGTGACAAAGCATAGCTTGAGAAAGGTTAGAGAGGTAAGGAAAGGCCAGAGACCACGCAGGCCCTGTGGAGAAGCTTGCATTTTACTCCAAATGCAATGGGGTGCATTAAAGGGTTTTAAGCAAAATGATTAAATTCACATTTACACACATCATTTGATAGCTTGATGGGAATGAATTTCAGGGGACAAAACAGCAAGTAGGCAGTTTCTTGGGTGGTTCTATAACAAGGTGAGTGCAGATTCTCAGGCAGTGGCAATGGAGAGGGAGAGAAGTGGACAGATTCTAGATATGTTAGGAAGTAAAATCTACTGGGCTTACCCATCACTGGAGATGGAGTTGAGGGATGGGGAGGAATCACACAAAACCTCCAAGGTTCTGGGTTGAGCTATTGGGTATGTGGTGGAGTAATGCACTGACTTAGGCAAACAGGAAGAAGTAAGTTTTGGGGTTAAAATCCAAAATTTCATGGTGAATGTACTGAAGATTCTTGTACAATATCTACATGCAGATATCACATAGACAGTACTGCATAAAAACTGAGGCATGGCTAGCTATGGCTGGAGAGTTCTGAATTCAGTTTACAGTACTGAACTTTCTGAAAATCACATTTAAACATGGTTTTATTAATAGTGCACTGTTTACATATTTAATGGTTATACTTTGCATATTTTAAACAGAAATTATAATATGGTTCTTATAGTTTAAAGAAATTTAGCATAAGCCTTGCAATTATTGTAACCTAAGCTAATCATAAATTAGGTTTTATGAAGATAATGGACAGCTTGAAGGGCGACTGCAATGTTCAGGTGACAACGTATATCAGAAATCATGTATCACATGCATATGTGAAAAATGTGGTATTTTATACAAAATTATATTAAGTATTTAAAGGATATTTGAGTCTTGTAATTTCTTCCAATTCTCCTATACATATTAAATTATAAAGTAGACCCATTTTTAATGGCCTCTTAACAATTCATTTCAAACACATGTTGATTTAATAACCAAAGCATTCTAACTTAAGGAAATGATTATTGTAAGAAATGATAAGGCTGGGCACGGTGGCCCACACCTGTAATCCTAGCACTATGGGAGGCTGAGGGAGGCATACTGCTTGAGCCCAGGAGTTTGAGAACAGCCTGGGCAACATAGCAAAACCCTGTCTCTACAAAAAATATGAAAAATTAGCTGAGTGTGGTGGTGTGCACCTGTAGTCCCAGGTGGCTGGGAGGCTGAGGTGGGAGGATCACCTGAGCCAGGGGAGGTTGAGGCTGCAGTGAGCCGTGATTGCGCCACTGCACTCCAGTCTGGGTGACAGAGTAAGACCCCATCTCAAAAAAAAAAAGAAAGAAAGAAAGAAAGAAAGAAAGAAAGAAAGAAAGAAAGAAAGAAAAATTATAAATATGGGCTACTTTAAAAACTGACATGTATTTGTATACATTCATGCCACAAATATTTATTAAACATCAATATTCAAATTTTAAATCTTAGAAACCCCCAAAAGACTCAACATTCATGACTTCAGTATGTGGCCTCTTATATAATGTAGTTTACAACATAACTACCCAAAGTTTGGCTGTCTGGTTTTTAAATACTCACAGCTTGAGCTTCCTCATTATCAAATGTAAGCAGCTCTAGAGAGGAGTCCCCTTCCAATGGGCGGTCCAGGTCCCACAGCTCACCATTGACTTTGGCTATTACTGTGCTTTCAGCCAGTTCCTGACTAGGAAGACAAAAGCCACTCGGAAGTTAACTTTATCATTGTTACAACGATTCCTTAAAAGATTAAAAGAATTTCTAGGGTTTTTTTTTTTGAAGTGTATAAAAAGTACAAACGTAAACTAATAGGACAGATACTTCTTGTTTTGCAATATTTATTTTATGTAGAAAAGTAATATACATTCACTGTTTAAAAAAAAACTTGGAAAACTGAGAAAGCCCACAGGATAAAATAAAAATCACACATAAATATCATAAATCATTACTTATAACATTTTGGTACATTTCTATCCAGTGGTTTTTCTACCTCCATCCACCCCACGCACACACATGTGCTGTCTTTAAAAGCAGTTGCCAATATAGTTGTAGAGCTTGCGTTTTCTCTGTCATGCCTCAGACTGCCTTCCAAAGCAGTCTAGAAGTATTGTATTTATTAGTGAAGCTTCCACTGCTGCACACTGACGTCGCCTACGTTTTGCCCTCATAGAGTACATCGCACAGACATCTGTACACAGGCATCTTGCGACTTCTGTGAATACATCCACAGAACTGGAATTACTAGATCAAAGCGGATGTACGTTTGACAGATTTCTGATGTCATTTGAACACATCACTTCCATGTACCCGGATTTTTAAAATCTTTGTCAATGTGACATTGAAAATTGTTGTTGTGATTTAATTATTAATTTTGGTTCAAGCTTAGAAGCTATTTTTACTTTTATGAACTATCCGCTTCCTTTGTCTATTTTCTTTTTTTTTTGAGACAGAGTCTCACTTTGTCGCCAGGCTGGAGTGCAGTGCTGCAATCTTGGCTCACTGCAACCCCTGCCTCCTGGGTTCAAGCGATTCTCCTGCCTCCGCCTCCCGAGTAGCTGGGACTACAGGCGCGTGCCACCATGCTCAGCTAACTTTTGTATTTTTAGCAGAGATAGGGTTTCACCATATTGGCCAGGATGGTCTTCTAGTGAGGTGTTGATCTCTTTCTTTCTCTTTTTTTTGGGTATTTTTTAAATAACATTTATTGTTTGAAAATTGTTGACAAAATTACAGGTTAAGAAAGGAAACCTGGAAAGCACAGAAACACACACACACACAAAATCACCTATAATTCCACCACCAAGAAATTACCATTGATGTTTTGTTTATATCTTTCCATGTTATTTAATATATAGGAATAAAAAATATTTAATAGTACCATAATTATGTTATTTTATAACCTACTTCTTAAACTTAACAATAAATCACAGCATTTTCCCTAACAGGAGACAGATTTCCAAAACATGATATTTAATAGTCACGGAGGAACTAATATTTGCTAGGCATTTTAATTATTTTTTATGGGTACTTTGGGGGATGAGTAGCAATGAAAAACAATGCTGCAATGAACATTCTTGAACATATATCTTACTCAATTATTTGCTCAGGAAAAATTCTGGAAGTAAAACTGCTAGGTCAAGGGAAATGCATTTTCAGGGATTTCTGTCAGAATATATTGCAAAATTTTCCTACCAGCAGAGTTGCAAGAGCGTCTTGTCTCTCAGTTCTCATAATGTTAATAGGTACCATTAAATTGTATCAACTCTGCAACGTAATTTTTTTTTTTTTTTGAGACAGGGTCTCACCCTGCCGCCCAGGCTGGAGTGCAGTGGTGCAATGTAGGCTCACGGCAACCTCTGCCTTCCGGGTTCAAGTGATTCTCCTGACTCGACCTCCCGAGTAGCTGGGATTACAGGCACATGCCACCACGTCCGGCTACTTTTTGTATTTGTAGTAGAGACATGGTTTCACCCTGTTGGCCAGGCTGGTCTCAAAATCCTGACCCCAAGTGATCTGCCCACCTTCACCTCCCAAAGTGCTGGGGTTACAGATGTGAGCCACCGTGCCCGGCCTACAGTGTAATCTTTTAATTTGCATTTCTGTGATTAACTTGAGCAGCAGTACAGCACTGTGGTTAGGAGCACACAGGTGAGAGGCCAATCTGGGTGTAAATACTGGACAATTTACTCAGCTTCTTTAGGCCTCAGTTTTCTTCTCTACGAAATGGGGATTATAGGACCTTCCTCATTCATTTATACTCAGGATTACATAATGTGCACATATGATAACAAGGACTTGCTAAATGTTAGATGTTACTAATAAAGTAGAACTTTCTTTCATTTTTACTGGCTGTCATAGATGGCTAGTGTTCCACAAACCCATTCTGCCCTTCTTCCACACAAAGAGTTTCCCAGCCTTCCTTGCAGCTAGATGTGGCCATGTGGCCAGGTCTGGAGCCAATGGATAGAAGGAGAAGTCATGTGTAACACTTCTGTGTCTCATCACTAAAACAGCGGAGGGCACTTCTCCATCCTCTCTCCACCTTCTGTAGATGGGAACGCATGTGCTATTCTTTCTGGACCATGTAGACAAGGGCAACATTGTACAGACAGATCAGCAACAAGATGGGAGAAATCTGGGTCCCCAAAAGACCATATGGAGACATGTCACCCAGTCAACCTGACCACCCACGTCTAGACTGCTATATGAAAAACAGACTTTGACCATATTCAAGCAACTGAGTTTTTTGTGATGTCTTTGTTGTAGCAGCTTAGTATATATCTTAAGTAATACAGAAATAAGGACCTGGAAGTAAGAATCCAAAATAAGTGGCACTGGCTTAGCAGACTGGCAGTGAGTAACAAGGAAACAGATTGTAACATATGGAGAGCCAATAACCTTTGCGATAGTATAACAAAATATTTGATAAAACTTGCAGGCAAACTATGTGTCACAGTGCTTGCAGCACACAAGCAGATATAAAAGGGGAGAGTAGGGCCGGGCGTGGTGGTTCACGCCTGTAATCCCAGCATTTTGGGAGGCTGAGGTGGGCAGATCACCTGAGGCTGGGAGTTCGAGACCAGCCTGACCAACATGGAGCAACCCCATCTCTACTAAAAATACAAAATTAGCTGAGTGTGGTGGCACATGCCTGTAATCTCAGCAACTCGGGAGGCTGAGGCAGGAGAATCACTTGAAACTGGAGGGTGGAGGTTGTGGTGAGCCGAGATCGAAAACAGGGGCGGGGTGGGGGTGGGGGACAGTGTTGGTATACCCTGGGTAACTCTTGTTGCTTGCAGCAAGAAGCTACAAGAATGAGTTATCTCAGATGAAAACAATCTAGTTTGCTAGCAGAGATGGTAGGGGTAGGGAGGCTCCCTCTGCCCGTGTCCTGTAATTCAACTGACTAAAAGTTCAGAAACATGGAGCTATGCAAGATGGGGAAGACAATCTTCTTTCCCAAACCGCAGGAGGGACAGGCATTGACAGCCCTTCTCAAAGGCCACACATAAATCCAGACAACAGAGGCCAGTGGAACTGCAAGGATGAGAGAGCAAGAGTGCCTCCCTCCCACAAGCCTTTGCTTCATATGATCTCAGTCCATTAAACAAGGAGACAGGAGTGAGCCAAACAAAAAAGCCATGAAACAACAGGGTGAGAAGTCTCTACCTAGAAGAGTCTTTAAGTGAGATTACTTTCACGTGGAACGGATTAGCTGCAAACAGACCAGAAGCCTACTATGGCCAACCGATCATAGAAATTATATTGCCAAACAAATTATAAGCCCAGCTCACAGATATCTGTGACTATGTGATCCTTCAAGGAACCCTCAGGCCCCAAGTGTGCACCACAGAACTGAGCTGTGGAAACTGCACAGATCCCAAGAGGACAAACTGTCATGCACTTCAGATGTGACAAATGAGGGCAACGGACAACTCTGAACTTCCCAAAGTGCAAAATCAGAGCCCATGGGGGATCATGGATAAGACAGCTGCTTCCAGAGAACAAAGGATGAACAGGTGGCTGACACAAGCACTAACCGCTGCCAGGCTGTGGGGCCTCACAGTGGCTTCAAGCAGAATCTGATGACTTCTCTATACCAGTCCCTGCTACATTTCTCCTCCTCTTTTCCAAGCACACGCTTTGTGATTCTCTTCTGTGTACTGCATGCACGTGTGGTGTGAGCAGACTTGTCTATTAGTTTATTTGTTGCTAGAATACAAGTGGTCTGCCTGATGGGGTTGTTCTGTACATCACTCAGAAATCCCAGGCTTTGAGCTATGGAACATAAGAGTTGTCTCACTTGGGGAGTGAGTGTGTCAGATGTTGAAAGAAGAGTACCCACAGATATCTGGATGTCAGGGGGCAGACTGTGGCAGACTCTGTTGTTCCATAAACCATTCCTCTCTTCCATGGTATGAATGCTTTAGCTGGACATGTGGCTGGGCGGCCGATGGAGCTATATTCCCATTCTCTCTTACAGCTAGGCATAGCCATGTGACTAAATGTGAGCTAAGAGGATGTAAGTGGAAATTGAAGCCAGCCACTATGGGGTCTTGGCCTCAAAGCATCATTGTTCTGCAGCTTCTCTTCCTCCTGACTGCAGGCAGGCCCATGCAAGGACCCAGCTTCCACCACTAGACACAAAGAAACCCTACCTAGGGACAGCAGATCAACAAGATGGGAGGAGGCTGGGTCCATAAATAACTGCATGGACCAGAAATGTCCACTAGGCTGGACTGGTCACTTCTAGATGGTTAGCTTGCATTAGAAGCCCCTGGAGGGCTCATAAAAACACTGATGGCTGATCAGTTCAGGGGGTTTGAGGTGGGACCCCCAAATTTGCTTTTCTAACAAGTTTCCAGGTGATGCCCATGCTGCTGGTCTGGGGACTACACTTTGAGAAATACTGACCCAACACATTTAACATGCAACCTGACTCTCCATGAGAAAACAAACTTATTCTTGCCTCAAAACCTGTTTTCTCCTAGCACATCATTCCTCCTGGAAAAAATGAAAATAGGTTGAGAGAGCATTTAACAATATAATAGGATGACTCAGAAATACAATCTTAGCCATAGTTTTCAAAGAAAATCTGAGAATTTCAGTTGTTGAAACAGTTTGCTTTTTAAATGATAAACATTTATTTACATGGCATTAATACAATTGTATAGAAGCTATATAATTGTATTTATATAATAGCTTCTATACAATTGCATTTAATGCTAAGAATTAACATTAGTCAAAACAATATAAGTTCACTAACATATCTAATTTCTAGAAAGGTCAAAGCACTTTCCAAGACTGATAATAGGTCTAACACATATATCTTCAATCTATAATTAAGACCTGCAAAAACTCATGGAAATTACTTGATTGACGAATAAACTCAGTGTAAAACGGCCTGTCAAGAATTACAGATTTTTTTCTCTCCTATATATTTTTATTAGAACAGGAAATGATTTTGTTCTGATATTCAACTACTTATTTACATGGCCCTTGGAGAAGCCAGAGGAAAAAATTAAATACATTTAATGTATTCAACTGAATAAGAAAAAAAAAATTAGCTGATACGGTTTGGCTGTGTGCCCATCCAAACCTCATCTTGAACTGTAGTCCCCATAACCCCCACGTTTTGTGGAAGGGACCCAGTGGGAGGTGATTGAATCACAGGGGCTGTTACCTCCATGCTGTTCTTTGATAGTGAGTGCGTTCTCAGGAGATCTGATGGTTTCATAAGGGATTTTCCCCCTACTTTGCTCTGCACTTCTCCTTGCTGCTGCCATGTGAAGAAGGACATGCTTGCTTCCCCTTCTGCCACGATTGTAAGTTTTCTGAAGCCTCCCCAGCCCTGCAGAACTGTGAGTCAATTAAATCTTCTTCCTTTATAAATAACCCAGTCTCGGATATGTCCTTTTAGTATTGTGAGAATGAAGTAACACATTAGCGGTCCCTAAGAAAACATTTTCACCAGGCTCCAGTATAATTACTTAATATTGAATATCTTTTCCACACTATGGTTTACCTAATTTCAGCAGCCACTTGGTAAGGCGTTGTTTTCCAGACTTCCCCTTGCACTGTTTGCCCACCAGCCACTCTTACTGTGATGATATTGCTTGTATCCCCCTTTTTTCCATAAATGGCAAGTAAGAGCTGATGGTCTTTCTTCAGTATTTCAAAAAGCTTCAATCTTTCCTTTATGAAAATTGGTTGATGTTTCACCTGGAAATTATTAGAACATAATGAGATTAATATATACAGCCTACTGTTTTCCAGTTGCTCAACTCTGAATCAGCCTCACCCCCTCACTGCCTTCTCAGTTCTACAGATGGTCCCAAACTTACCACGGTTTGAATTACGATTTTTATTTTTTTGTTGTTTTTTGGTTTGTTGTTGTTGTTGTTGCTGTTGTTTTGAGATGGAGTCTTGCTTTGTCGCCCAGGCTGGAGTGCAGGGTCACGAAGTCAGCTCACTGCAGCCTCTGCCTCCCAGGTTCAAGTGATTTTCCTGCCTTAGCCTCCCGAGTAGCTGGGATTACAGGCACGCACCACCCTGCCAGACTAATTTTGTATTTGTAGTAGAGATGGGGTTTCACCACGTTGGCCAGGCTGGTCTTGAACTCCTGACCTCAAATGATTTACCTGCCTTGGCCTCCCAAAATGCTGGGATTACAGGTGTGAGTCACCATACCCAGCCACAATTTTTCAACTTTAATGATGTGAAAGTCATATGCACTCAGTAGAAACTGTACTTTCAGTATCCATATAACTATTCTGTTTTTCACTCAGTACAGTATTCAATAAATTACATGAGATATTCAACACTTCATAATAAAATAGGCTTTGTGTTAGAGGATTTGCCCAACTGTAAGCGAATCTAAGTGTTCTGAGCACTTTTAATGTAGGCTAGGCTAAGCTACGATGATCACTAGCTTAGGTGTATTAAATACATTTTTAACTCACATTGGTTTTATTGGGACATAACCCCACTGTAAGACTAAGAGCATGTGTACTTCCCACCTCCAAAAGGCTCCTCTCTGCCTATCTAATTTCTCCTTAGCTCTAAAGGTCCACCTCAAAGCCTGCCTCCTCTACCTATTTTACTCGCTGGCACCTCAGCTCTAAAGGTCCACCTCAAAGCCTGCCTCTTCTACCTATTTTACTCGCTGGCACCTCCCGCCTTTTTTGTGCTTTGAGACAGCCGCACGCCCAGCCCCCATGACACCTCCCTTTTCTACTGTTTGCAGAATGTGTACACAGTCACACATTACAGCACTTACTTGTACACCATCGTACTCTGTTCACTAGTTGTTTGTCCTGAGTCTGCCTGAATTCCTCAACCAGACTAATTTCTGTGGGCCCAGGTATTCCTCCTCCACTCCTACCAAATGTTGATGCTACATAAATACTTACTGGTTGTTTTAATGCTTTATATACAAAAGCAAAGTAGCTAGTTTCCTGAATACAAAAAAAAAAAAAAAAAAAAGCCGGGCGCAGTGGCTCACGCCTGTAATCCCAGCACTTTGGGAAGCCGAGGCGGGCGGATCACGAGGTCAGGAGATCGACATCCTCCTGGCTAACACGGTAAAACCCCATCTCTACTAAAAAAAAAAAAAAAAAAAAAAAAAAAAAAAAAAAAAATTAGCCGGGCTTGGTGGCATGCACCTGTAGTCCCAGCTACTCAGGAGGCTGAGGCAGGAGAATCGCTTGAACCTGGGAAGTGGAGGCTGCAGTGACCAAGATCATGCCATTGCACTCTAGCCTGGGCAACAAGAGCAAACCTCCGTCTTAAAAAAAAAAAAAACTCTGCTAGCACAACTTAAATAGATTAAACACACGTGTTTATAAAATATGGGCAGCTCATTTCTCAAGACATCTCATATTTAAGGCTTGAAAAGTTTTAAATACACTAATGTGACCCAAATAATAATTTAATCAGTAATTTTTATTGGAAATCCTAGGTAATTAACTATATACACATATTTAAAATTACAGGTAGTATTTCATATTGTTTCCACAGCAACAACTTACCTCGCTGTCAGCCTCGCTTTCCTTCGTTTTCTTCTTTTTCATGTCCTTGTCTTGGCTTTGACTAGAAGGAGGCTGAAAGATAAATTACAAATGACTCACATCAATGGCAAGAAAAAGCAACACATCTTAAGAAGAGAGTCATGCCAGCAGGCTGCAAGTGCCCCGTGTTTAGAAGCTCATAGCTGGGCTCTCCTGACCACCAGCTACAACTCTCAGTGGGCAAGTCATCCTCCAGGGTTCAGTCCTTCCTGTCACACTGTTGCTAAGCACATTTAATATATTGTGCTCTTGAAAACTTTTTGTCCTGAACTTTAAACAAATAATGTGGCTGGAAAATGTGTGGTTGCTGCCCACCACATCAAATGCACTATTTCCTGAAGATGTTGCTAGTTCACCGCAGCTGTCCTTCCTAAAGGACTGCAGAACATCTCACAGTCTGAGAAGCTTCAGGACTCAGAAGTTTATGATGTTAAAAGAAGATAATTTATCCTTTCTACAAATCACAAAATACCGTATTAAATAAAAATGTTAAATATACAGCTATCCTCTCAAGATAAACTACCAAAACAAGAGCACAAAAAGCTAAAACTTCTCGTCCAAAAAAAACCCAACAACAAAAAAGAACCAGAGGGAATGAAAGAGTTTACGTACGCAGCTGTTATTCTGCCCAAGGAAGGAATAACGAGTTTTAAACACTCCAGCATTTTTTCAAACAAATGAAAACCCTATTTCTGCCACTGAAGATGTGTGGCAGGCTCTTTAATGGACGAATTCAGAAATCAACAGCATTTGGTTAAGTCTGGCGACTGCTGGAAACCCAGCGGCTCCCCAGGTCACACGGGAGCACCGAGCAGGGCAGGGCACTGGGCGGGCACTCTCCCGGGGCGCCCCCGCACCTGCCCCCGGGGTTGAAAACCGTTCGGTGCGCACCGTCTCGGTCCGCCCCGCCGCGTCCTCTCCTGTGTCCCCACCGCCCGGTTACCTGTGCGCCGGCCTCCAGCGTGACCTGGCGGCTCCGCTCCTCGGCGAGGCACAGCCGCAGGCTGCACAGGCGGTGGCGCAGGTCGCGGTTCTCGGCCCGGAGCTGCGCTACCTCCCGCGTGAGGCACGGCCCCTCTGCCTGGCAGCTGCAGGGCGCGTTCAGCTGCTCGTCCCTCAGGCGCTGGACCTCCGACCACAGCCGGCGGATGTCCTCCTCCTGCCGCTCCAGGCGCGACGCCACGGCCTCCGCCGCCAGGGCCTCGGCCGCCATCGCGGCCTCCCTCAGGCACCGACGCCGAGCGGGGTGCCCGCGACTACGGCGAGTGCGACGCGGACACTCAGCGCAGGGCAGAAGACAGGGCTCCCGGGAGGGGCGGGGCGATGGGGCGGCGACGGAGCCATGGGGCGGTGATGGAGCGGAGGCCTACACGTTGCAGGGGCGGGGCGCCGGGCGGGGAGGGGCGCCGGGAGAGGAGGGGAGGGGCGGGGCGCTGGGAGGGAGGGGCGCCGGGAGAGGAGGGGAGGGGCGGGGCGCTGGGAGGGGCGTCGGGCGGGGAGGGGCGGGGCGCCGGGAGAGGAGGGGCGCCGGGCGGGGAGGGGCGCCGGGCGGGGAGGGAGGGGCGGGGCGCTGGAGGGGAGGGGAGGGGCGGGGCGCTGGGAGGGGAGGGGAGGGGCGGGGCGCTGGGAGGGGAGGGGCAGGGCTTAGGCCAGATACGCTGCAGGGGCGGGACTGGGCCTGAGGCCAGGCCCACCGTAGGGTTAGGGGCAGTGGGGAAATGGGGTCTGAAGGGCCTCCCCTGCCCTTCGAGGCCTGTCTAGAGGCTATTGGTAGTAGTTTTTAGTCCATTGAAAAGAAAATCTTCCAAAACCTTGCAAAAAGGCCATCATCTGCGTTCTCCAAAAAGGCTTCACCCTTTCCTCCTCTTGAATTCTGGAAGTCACCATTCTTTTGCCTTGCAAACAGGCTCGAAAAAGTGGCCATTTATTATAAATGGACTTTCTGGCCTTTCATGCCAAAGTTGCCCAAGTACTGAGGCCGCTGGGCCAGGGCATATTGAAAATCGCTGTGAAATCTAAATCTGACCAGCACGAAATTGCTGGCTTCTTGAGTCTTGGGCAAATGCCACATATATCTTTGTATCCCTCTTAACCATCAGCGTGAAACTTCCTGGAGCAGGAACACAAATTGATTTTTATCACTATTCTTAGGGCTTAGATGTGACAAACACTGTTCTAAACTCTGTAATAGTAGTAACTCCTTTAATCCTCATAACAAGAGATACTGTTATATCTGCTTATAGCTGGAGAAATTGAAGCACAGTGAGACTGTGTTACTTGACTAAAGTCCCACAGCCACTACATGACAAAGGTGGAATCCAACTCAGATAGTCTGATGCCAGTTTCTACACACTTAACACTGGTACTTTTCAACTTTGGCAGAATTTAATCGAGCATGTCATATAAGGTGATACAGGTAATAATGCCCTAAGAGTCCTGAAGTGGAAAAGCTTAGCTTGGACTGGTGTGGTTTGAGAAAGGGAGAAATTGCTCTGGAAAATAAAGGTTGGGAGATGTTAGCAAGGAGGAAAGGCAGGTAAATTCCACTCCAGGAGCAGAATCAGTGCAGGAGAAGGAGCGGAGGGGGACAAGCTCATTGGATTAAGCTAAGTGGAATCCCAAACAGCACCCAGGAGGAGATTCCATGAAGTATGTTGCTAACCAATATCACTGTATCTTTTTTAGTCCATCCTCAGGAAGCCTCTGGATACAGTTACACAGGACCCACTGGCTCCTCATTATTCATCATTTCTCAATCCACTGCCATGGAGTTTCTGCTTCTGCCATTCTGTCATGACCAACACATCACTGAATGTCGTGGACCCACTTAAGCCACCCCAGAATTTCCTTGGGACCCTTTGGAATTTGTCTCTCTTGGGTCTCCGCTCCCAATCCGTACGCAACCACCAGTCTGCTTCCTGTCACTATAGGTTAGTTTGCATTTTCTTGATTTTCTACAAATGGAACCACACAGTGTGTCCTCCTTTGGTTTAGCTACTTTCACTCGGCACAATAATTTTGATATTTACCTATGTTTGTGTGTATCTATTGTTATTTCTTTTTTTCTGAGTAGTATTCCATTGTATGGATATACCATAATTTGTTTATTCATTTGTTGATGGAAAATTTGGGTTATTTCCAGGTTTTAGCTAGGATCACACAATACCCAGTGAGCCCACTGGGTTTCCAAACTCACATTGTAGTTATTTCCTCAGTTCCAGAATGCAGAGTTTGAATAGATATACTCCAAACTGGCAGAATCCCTACAATGTTTCCCTGACCCTCGGACATAAGGCTATTATTCTGGTAGGAAAGGCCAAGCAGAAACCACGAGAACTTTATCAACATACAAAAATAGTAAATCAAAAGCAATACTGCATTCCTGAAGGAATTGCACAGATTACTGCTGCCCTCAAGAACTTGAAAGATGCAGGGGTGGAGATTCTCATCACACCCCATTTACCTTACCTTACCATCCCATTTACGTTTAGCCTATGTAGAAGACAAATGGATGTTAGAGAATTATAGTAGATTAATATAAATTTAATTAGATGGTGATTCCAGTTGCAGCTGCTCTTCCAGATATGATTTCATTGTTGGAGTAAATCAGCATAACCCCTAGCACCTGATATGCACCTATTGAGCTGGCTAATACTTTTTTCTTTGTATCTATTAGTTAAGGGCTATCAAGCACCATTTTATTTCAGCTGACAAGGCTGGCAATACACCTTCACAGGGTAGCACCTCAAGACAATATAAACTCTTTAGTTTTATGTGATAATCTAGTCCACAAGGACTTTGATTGCTGCTGTATTCCATAGGATATCATGCTAGTGTCCTATCATTGATGATAGCATGCTGATTTTCCCTGATGAGCAAGAAATAGCAAATACTATAGTCAACTTGATAAGGCACGTGGAGGTCATAGAGAAGGAAATATATCCCCAAATGTAAAAATTCAGAGGGCTGTCACCTCAGTGAAATTTCTAGACATTAAGTAGTTCAGAGCATTTAGAGATGTCAGTTCCAAGGTGGAGGACAATTAGTCCTTTTTACTAAAAGGCATAAGGCCTACTTGGGCCTTTTTGGAGGCAACGTATACCTCATTTGGACATATTTTTCTAAACCAATTACTACGTAACTCAAGACTGCCAGTGTTAAGTAAGACTGAGAACCTAAGAAGATTCTGAAGCAGGTAATGCTGCTATGCAAGCTACTTTTCTATGTGGGCCACATGAAGAACAGATCTGATGGTGCTGGAAATGTCTGTGGCAGGTAAGAGTTACCCAACCTAGTGTGCAGTGGTAAGCTCTTGGCTCATTGCGACCTCGACCTGCTGGGCTCAAGCAACCCTCCCACCTCAGCCTCCTGAGTAACTGGGACTACAGGTGCATACCACCATGCCCAGCTAATTAAAAAAATTTTTGTAGTGATAGGGTCTTGCTACATTGCCCAGGCTGGTCTTGAACTCCTGGCCTCAAGAGATCTTCCCACCTTTGCCTACCAAAGTGTTGGGATTAACTATTCTGCTTTTGAGAAGCAGCTTCTGGTTTGCTACTGGGCCATAGTAGAGATTGAGTGCTTCATCAGGCACCATCAAATTACCATGCTACCCAAGTTTCCCTCCATGAATTGAATGTTATTTGACCCATCAAGCCACAAGGTTGGGTATATACAGCAGCATCCTATCATTAAATAAAAGAGGTGTAGGACAGATTATGTACGAGTTTTTGGCATAAACAAGTCACCCAGATGATCACAACTCCTGTGGCCTCATGAAAAGTTTTATATGACCAGTTGACTGAGGAAGGTAAAATTTGGCCATGATTTACAGATGGTTCTGCACTCTTGTGGAGCAGAAGCTTCTTTAAGTTGACTCCTGAGAATTTAATTGCTTCCTTGATTTTTGGTTTGATAAAATGTTCCAGCACCTTATATTCAAGGAATCTATTATTTCTCCAAGGTGGCCTAGTCCATTTTAATGGGAATTGTAATTTAAATCACACAATGTGGGTCCTGGCAGCAGTCTTTGTTTCTAGGACTTTTCTGTATTTAGGATTGCCAGATAAAATACACAGTGCACATTTACATTTGAACTTCAGATAAACAAAAAATAATGTTTATATAAATATGTCCCATGCAATATTTGAGACATATACTAAAAAATTATTCAAGCCAAAAAGCATTAAATAAGACAAAGGACATTTTGTAATGTTAAATGCCACATTCCACAATGAAAATATAGCAATTATGAATATCTATACACCTGTAATTTGAAAAAAACTACAGGAAACTAAAGGAGAAAGAGAAACACACTAATAAAAGGAAAATAACAAGGCGGGGCGTGGTGGCTCATGCCTGTAATCCCAGCACTTTGGGATGCCGAAGTGGGCAGATCACCTGAGGTCAGAAGTTCGAGACCAGCCTGACCAACATAGAGAAGTCCCATCTCTACTAAAAATACAAAAAATTAGCTGGGTGTGGTGGCGCATGCCTGTAATCCCAGCTACTTGGGAGGCTGAGGCAGGAGAATCGCTCGAACCTAGGAGGTGGAGGTTGTGGTGAGCTGAGATCATGCCATCGCACTCCAGCTTGGGCAACAAGAGCAAAACTTCATCTCAAAAAAAAAAAAAAAAAAAAAAAAAGAAAGGAAAATAACAAACCACTCTCTGAGTACATTCAAGTGCCCCCACAAAAAAGGATGTAAAAGACCCAAACAATATAATTAAAAAGTAGATATTTTGAATATATTCACATTATCAATATGTATATATAAATACCTGTCTATATAAACTATACTCTGAAAATGGAAGTTGCACCTTCCTCTTAAACAAATGTATAGATTCTTCATATAAATTAATCATTTGTAGAGTTCAAGAAAGACCTCAGTAGGTTTCATAAAGTAGAAACATTAGGTACGACACTCTCAGCCCCCAATGTAATAAAATTAGAAATTAAAAATAAAACAACAACAGAAAGCCTTTTCACATGGAAATTTTAAAACTCTTAAGCATCTCTTTATTGAAAGGAGAAATGAAAAAGGAAAGTACAGACTTTCTTTAAAATAGTGATAATGAAAATACTACAAATCTATGCAATACACAGATCAGTAATCAGAAAAAAATTCATAACTCTAACACCTATATTGATAAAAACAAAAGAATGGAAATAAATTCTCAATTGAAAAATTGAGAAAAATGACAGCAAAATAAAGCAATGACAAAGTTCTAATAACACTAAATATACATTTCTTTTTCAACCCAGCAATCCCACTTCTAGAAATTTATTCTGAAGATACAAGAATGCAAAAATGCATATGCACACAAATTCAATGTAAGAGTTGTGATTGTAAAGTACCTCATAGGAGATTGGTTCAATAAGCTATAGTACACACACAAAATGGAGCACTATGAAGCTGTTAAAAAAATAATTAAGAGGATCTCTGAACTGATATGGAACGATTTCCAGGAGATTTTATGAAGCAAAAAAAGTAATGTTCAGGCTGGGCACGGTGGCTCATGCAAGTAATCCCAGCACTTTGGGAGGCCAAGGCAGGCAGATCACAAGGTCAAGAGATTGAGACCATCCTGACCAACATGGTGAAACCCCGTCTCTGCTAAAAATACAAAAATTAGCTGGGCGTGGTGGTGCACGCCTATAGTCCCAGCTATGCAGGAGACTGAGGCAGGAGAATCGCTTGAACCAGGGAGGTGGAGGTTGGAGTGAGCCAAGATCATGCCACTGCACTCCAGCCTGGCAACAGAGTGAGATTCTGTCAAAAAAAAAACAAAACAAAACAGTAATGTACACAGGTAGTATGTTACATGTTGTATAAGGAAAAAGAGAAAATAGAAAACATGCATATATCTGCTTATCATCACAAAAAGAAACAGAAAATAAACTAGAAAACAGTGAATTTGGTTATCTACAAGTAGATAACCAAGAGATACAGGTCCCGACCTCTAATACCTTTCCCCATTAAAGGGCTCCTGGCAGAAAGGCCTATTCCAGAGCTGGGACACTGACTTAGTCCATTTATGTTGCTACAAAGAAATACCTGAGGCTGGATAATTTATAAAGAAAAGAGGTGTATTTGGCTCACACTTCTGCAGGCTGTACAAGAAGCATGGTGCCAGCATCTGCATCTGGTGAGGGCTTCAGGAATCTTCCACTCATGGCAGAAGGCAAAGGGGAGCCCACATGTACAAAGGTCACATGACAGGAGACCAGAAGCAAGAGAGAGGGGGACAGAGATGCTAGGCTCTTTTAAAATAATTAGTTCTCACAGGTGCTAAGAGCGAGAACTCAATCACTACTGTTGAGGACAGCACCAAGCCATTCATAAGGGATCTGTCCTCATGAACCAGACCACCCCCACTAGGCCCCACCTGCAACACTGGGGGTGAAATTTTCAACATGAATTTGGAGGGGACAAATATTCCAAATGATATCAGACATGTAAGGTCAAGATAAGCCTAGAGCACTTTGTTTTTGCTGGAAATATAACGAAGCGCTCTCCACAAAAGTGATGGGGAACATGATACAAGGGCATAGGAACCAGCTTGAAGGGATCCCACCAGCCAAAACAATTGAACTTCAAAAAATAATTAAGTAATGAATTGTAAACCATTAAAAAATATGGGAACTCCAAGTCCAACCAATAATAGAAAAAAATGGGAGAGAAGCCAGAGCTCAGTTTATAGTCTATGCCAAGGACTAAATGGCAAACACAGGTAAGTGGGGAAATTAGAAAAGCCATCACTTCGCCCACCTTCATAGGTAAGGACTGGATCAGACAAGAATCATCATGCTCAATTCTAGGGGGGCAGTGCTGAAAAGCAGCAGGATACTGGCATGGACATAAAATGTTCCCCCCACAGGCTGGTTAACCAGTTGCAAGGGAGAAAACAAAAAGTAATTATACAATGGAGAAATCAGGGCAGTATCTTGATCAGGTGATCAGAATGAACATCACCTATGAGGAACAGGTGGACTTTATGTACCTCCAGATGTGATATTCTAAAGAAGGTATAACATCCCTGTACAGAATTTATACCAAAGAATACATATCCCCGATCTAATCACAAGGAAACAGCACATAAACAGAAAATGAGGAACATTTGTTTTTAATGGTGGAGGGGAGAAACTGAATTCTTCAAAAAATATTTATATAATGAAAGACAAAAATTCTGGAATGCTCCAGATTAAATGATACTAAAGTCATGATGATTAAAATGCAATACCTTACCCCAGATTGGATCTGGAAGGGGTAAAAATTGCTATAAAGAACACTATTAGACAAACTGACAAAATTGGAATACAGATGGTACATTAGATAAAAGCATTGTTCATGTAAATTTATGAAGTTGAATAATTGTTCTAAAGCTATATGAGATCTCCATTTCTTCATAAAAATAAGCCAAAGTATTTAGTTATGATGTATGTAACTCATGTTTCAATGGTTCAGAAAAAAAATTATAGAAGGAGAGAACAAATGTTAAAGGATAAAATGTTTGCCTCAAACAGTAAGCTTCTTAAAACATCCGTAAGCTTATGCTTACTCCCCTGGGGTAAAACCATCAGGAGCTTTCTACTGCAAATAAAGTAAAATCCAAATTCTTTTATCAGGACCTACCAGGCCAGCAAGATCGAGCCTCTGATGGCCTCTCTTTAGATTATACCATGACCCCCAAACCCTGCAACCCCTGTGCTGGTTCATGGAGCTCTCAGATCCTCAGAAAACACCCCTCTCTCCTGCCTCTGGGGATTTTACACATTCGGTGTTCTTGCCTTGATAATATCCTCTGTCATATTTCTTAATGTCTGACTTCTTTTCATCCTGGCAGTTTAGCTTAGTGCCACCTCCCCACTCTATTTAAGGTAGGCCTGCCCCCCATTCTCTCAGTATCCTTTTCTACTATATTTGTAACTGTTACCCAACATCCAGGTGCTTAAGGAAGGTTATAGAATCTGCAGAGTTCATGTATCAACCATCTCAATTGCTGACGAAGCTACAAAACACATTTTCAGTAAATAAGGCACGTTAAAGAGCCCTTAGAAGACATTAATAATGTTATGACTACTGTAATCAATCCAGTAGGAAATAAAAAATGTTTGTTACTGCTCAATTGCAGCTTTTACAGTTAAAGAAATACTCTTCAAAATATTTTCAGGAGCCTCTAGTTTAAGAAAGTTACTATGGCTTGGGTGTACAGTCACTACAACTGATTACCTAGCAGAATGACAACAATTAAGGCAGAGGAAGAAGTTCCAGACATTGTCCAATTTCTCATTGCTACCTTGTTTTCTTTAGAAACATACAACTTCAAACAAGAGAACATTAATGCATTAATGAGGCTACCAAAAAAAAAAAGAAAAAAAAACACATAGGCAGTGTTTTTCATACACATGGATTATACAATTATATATTCCAGTCATAGTCAGTTAAAAGTACATAAGCAATAGTGATCTAGCAGACAGAGCCTAGGAATCTAGATGACCTTGGATATCATATCTAATTCCCTGAGTTGAAGTCTCCCCATCTGTAAAACAAGGAAATGAAAACTTTCCCAGAATGGTAAAGATTAAATGAAACCTGTGAAACACTGGATACTTAGTAGGCTTGTAATTGTCTGTCTAAAACATAATGATTCACTAGGAAACTGCAAAGAATAACTGTAATTTCCATATTCAAGTCCAAATTGTGTTGTAAGCATATTTACTTTTAAGCAAGTAAGCAAGGTAAACTATTGTGCACAAGTGTGGTTTTCATTGTTTAAAATTGATTTTCAATGTATAAGGTGACTCAAATGGGATCTAATAAGGCACTCACTTCACTTGGTCAGGAACAATTTCCTGGGTGTCCCTGATCAAGAAAAGAGATGAAGAGAAAGAAGCAGGTTTACAAAGGACAAAGAAAGAAGACACAGGATTAGAATGGGTTGACAAAAGCAAAGAATAAGTCTTCCCAAAGTGAGCAATGAAGCAAGTGGAAACAAGGAAGGTTGAACAGTAAATTTTGGATCCACCAAAAATCATCATGAAGCTCCCGAGCCCCAGTGTGGATTTTGTTATGCACCCAATACGCGGCTTGTTGCTACTACATAATGAAGATGAGGCGGGCTGATCTGGGACACAGACGTGGACGCTGATCTCTGGGCACAGAAGGGGCTACAGGAGTGCTGGGGGAGGAGGCAGCAGGGTAGTGGAGTCGTACTAAGCAACAAGAAAGACAAGGTAGTACATTTTCCATAAATTTCAATTTTACTGCTCTTCCCTCACCATACACACACAAAAATCATTTGAAGGAATGCGAGGAAGAAACTGAGATCACAGGGGAAAATAGTAAGAGACATTCAGAAGGGCAGGTCTTAGAAAATTTACTGGGTTTGGGAAGGTCAAAGAACAGTAGCATATAAAAGAACGCTAAAGACAGTTCCCAGGTTTAGGCATGGGTGACTAGTTTGATTATATCATTTTGTCCCACTCACAATGACAAGGAGAATTATTGAGGGAACACATGATGGGGCTGATAGAGTGCTAAGAGATGGGATACATGAAAATGTAAAATGTCATCATTTTGAACACCCATGGCCACTCCAAGTCAGATTCCCTAACATATATGATATACAACAGATATATGAGTTTGAAACTCTAGAGGTAAATATGAATTTTAGGAATCCCTGGAACATAGGGTCATGACTTCAGTAATAGGAGTCAAAAGATTACTCAAGAGAAAGCACAGAATGAGAAGAGAAGAAAGAAGCAGGCCAAGGAGGAAGAGATTGGAGGAGACCAAGGCAGGGTGATAAGATCAAAACAGGAGAAAGGAATCTGATGGAAGTCCCATTAGATTATCATGTCCCTTCCTAGACGAACAGGGACATGGCCTTTTTTGTCTTTTATACCCAATTATCACAGGGCCTGGCACAGAAGCCACTCAATTTGTTTTTTAATGGGTTCTACTATTTCACAGTTTGCTGTATCCACCAGGGGAGAAAAAAAGTAAGTATAAACAAGCATAGATATGGATTTTTTTACACTGTATACTAAAGGGGGCCAGATTATACACAGTATTTTTATGCCTTACTTCTTTACTTAATATGTCTTAGAAGTTTGCACATGCTTATGGAAGGACTGGCTGCCTTTTTTTGGTCTACAACAGAATACTCTATTATAAAACTATAGGACTATAATTTTTATTTACCAACTGTTTATTGGGTGGACCATTAAGAATGGTAACGAATGTTTCAACAAGGGGACAATCAACAGTATGGAAATACTAGCAGAGGGGTCAATTTGGGGACTAAGAGAGGAGCCCACTGGATTTGGCAACTAGAAGATAAATTTTAGTGCAATGATGAAGGCAGAATCCAGATTACAATGAATTCAGTGAAAAAAGGTGCAGACATAGATTATTTGCTCAAGAAACTAGCCTATGGTCAACTGGCAGGGGCTGTAAGAGTGGGAGGTGAGTTGTTTCTCCTTCATGGCAAATATATTTACTTTTATAAACACTAGGCCCAATTTTATAATTCCTACTTCATTTAACTTTAAGAACATGTTTTATGTAATGTTTTAGACAGTAAAAAAAAAACTCACTTTGCTATTATAAAACTGTTATCTTTAGATGTTCAGAAGCAACTTTCCTAAAAGGAAGGTAGCAGTTAACGGAGCTATGTCTATCATTCTTTCCCATCAACCCCTTGCTGGAGATGTAAACGTGTGTCCATCTAGCTTTTAATTAATTTTTACCTCTTATCTTTCATGGCTCTCCATTAATACAACCTTAAACTCTTTTTTTGTATATGTATATGTATATCTATGACTAGAGAGAGAAGAGGGGGTCTTGCCATGTTGCCCAGGCTGATCTCAAACTCCTGGGCTCAAACAATCCTTCCACCTTGGCCTTGCAAAGTGCTGGGATTACACGCATGAACCACTGTGCCCAGCCTCAGCCTTAACTCTTAAAATACCTTCAAACCCCTGTTCTTCATTTCTTAAGAAATATATGTGTTTAAACCAACTATAACTTATTTTGACAAAAATTGGAGTTAAGACTCAAACTTCCTCAAAATGGTCAGTTCTCCTAGACTATTTACGGAATAATCTGTCTTTTCCCTATTGAAGTTAAAATACCACCTTTGTCTTATAAAATTCTCCATTAGCATGACTCTGGTTCTAAACTTCTATGCCTTTATCTGTGTGGCCCAGGGCTATTCCACAATTTTATTTAATATCTGGTTGAACAAGTCTCTTCTTTATTATTTTTTTATTATGTTACTCTTCTACACAAACTTTAGAGTCATTTTTTTTTTCAAGTTCCAAAAATAAATCTGCTGGGATTTTTTTTTTTTTTTTTTTTTTGGACAGGGTCTCACTCTGTCACCTAGGCTGGAGTTCAGAGGCATGATCTCAGATCACTGCAATCTTTGTTTCCAAGGCTCAAGTGATTCTTCCCACCTCAGCCTCTCTGAGCAGTTGGACTACAAGTGTGTGCCACCCACACCCAGCTAATTGTCATCTACCCGCCTCCGCTTCCCAAACTTTTGGGATTACTAGTGTGAGCCACTGTGCCCAGCAGAATTATATTTACAAATTAATATGAAGACATGGTGATAACATATTTATATAATTATGAAATCTGCTAATCCAGGGACATAGAATGCAAATCTTTCATTCCACTCAGCAAAATTTTTTCATGTTCTTGATAAAAGTCCTGCACATTGAAGTTTATTCCTAGGTATTTAATTTTTGCTGAAATACTTGAAAAAATACTTTATCACTATATCTCCTATGTGATTATAGCTAATATTCGGGTAGGCTATTGATTTTTCAGTAACAGAGCTTTTCACCAGCAATCTTAAAAATTGTTTTCAGTTGGTTCCTTTGGATATTTTTAGGTAAACAATTATGTCAACTTAAAATAATGATTATTTTTCTATAAAGATTATGACATCATGGGAAAATACAGTAAATGATTTTTTCTAATTTTTAATTTTTAATTTTTTTAGAGATGGAGTCTCACTCTGTCCCCCAGGTTGGAGTGCAGTGGCATGATCTCGGCTCACTGCAAGCTCCGTTTCCCAGGTTCACACCATTCTCCTGCCTCAATCTCCCGAGTAGCTGGGACTACAGGTGCACCTGCCACCATGCCCGGCTAATTTTCGTATTTTTAGTACAGACAGGGTTTCACCGTGTTAGCCAGGATGGTTTCGATCTTCTGACCTCATGATCTGCCTGCCTCGGCCTCCCAAAGTGCTGGGATTACAGACGTGAGCCACCATGCCCGGCCTAGTAAATGCTTTTTAAAATAATATAAAACTATAGAGAATATGACCTCAACTATTTAAACATATGTATAAGGGTTATGTATTTTACTAGCAAAGAAAAAATATATACTGGTAGAAAATAGCCATCATGTCAACCGTGATTATATTAGGTAGAAAAATTATGAGAGACTTTTTTTTCTATATTTTACTATTGATTGCTTATGAGTTTTATAAGCCTATGGCTGCTTATAAGTTTTATAATAAAGGTTTTTAAAATTTTTGCAACATGGAAAGTTATAGTTCTTTATATACTAAAAACAAAAACAAAACTTTCTATTTAAATACCTTTGACTTTTACTGCAGACTTACAGACTCTTGAAAGAAAAGGCAATTCCCTCACACTAGTTCTGGTGTGACTCTACCCATCTCTCCCTTCACTTCCACCTTGGTCCTTTTTCTACCTCCCCCCTTGGCTAGTCATCTCTACCCAAAATGCTTGCTTGGCTTAATGGTTAGAATTCAGGGAAAAGGAGATCTTGAATTCCTAATCTAAACTAAGGTTATACATGTGGGAAATAATGAAGAGAAACCAGGTAGTAAATAAGATTTGAAGGACTTAAAATACCCAGACTGTAATTCCTCTAAGATTATAGTCATTAATCATGCTTTTATATCCTATTATCTAACATTTAATTTCTAAATATAATGTTCATGAGGAAAAGAGAAAATAGCTTGGCTTCTCTCTTCACCGAATGGTTGTTCTTAGTATCTTCTGGATGTTCCAGAACTGATGTCAGATTTGGCTCATCAGAGTCCACAAACCATATTGGTGAGGAAGATGAATAGGATTCCTGTTTAGCACAGAGGCACCTATATTAAACATTTACATACAGACTAACCCAAGTATGCAATTAAACCACACCACTAAATGGCAAGATTAACATGGATTTAAACAAAATGTATAGGGGGAAAAGGCAACACATTAAAACCCATGTGAGGAGTTGGACTTTTGAGACAGCCGTTCTCCTTGCATAGCACTGTCTGCTGCTACAGCTCATAGAAGTCAATAATTTTCTTCAGCACTGGTAGGCAGCCTCTAAATGGCCCCAATCACCCTCACCTCCTGCCATTCACACCCTTGTAAAATTCCCGCCTCTGGACCTAGTGACTCACTTCTAACACAGAGCATGCCACAAAAGTAATAACATCACTTCTGAGATGAGGCTACAAGGACAAAACGATGCCTGCCTTGGTCACCCTTCTGCTCTTTCCATTGCTCCCTCTGATGGAAGCCAGTTGCCATGTGATGAGGTGCCCTATGGAGAGGCCCACATGACAAGGTATGGCTCTGACCAACAGCCATCTAGAAACGGAGGCCCAGTACAACAGCCTGAGAGATAAATCCTGCCAACATATACGTGAGTGAGCTTGGAGATGGATTCCCTCCCTATCCCCCCTTGGGGTGATCATAGCCACTACAAACACCTTCACTGCCTGGTGAGAGGCCGAGCAAGTGGACCCAAGGTTAACTGCACAGAATCCTGACCCACAGAAACTGTGAAATAATGTTTGTTGTTTTAAGCTGCTAAATTTATTACAGAGCAATAGATAACTAATTCAAACATCATAAAATTCTAATATTTTATTCTATCACACAAACCAAGTAATACCAAGAAATGCCATTACTATACATGTATTTTTGGAACACAATTACATGTGACTTTTTAAAAAAAGCTAATGAACTAAGCATTATGTGCTTTTACCCACTAACAGACATTTACTCTGTTACTTTGTACTGTTTTCTACTATAAATTGGGGAGAAGCCATTATTATTATATATTAGCTTCAGAACAACTAGGTTCAAGTCATGGAAAACAATTTTGCACCAACAACTTTAGGAAATACTGCTTTGAAAACTGTAATCTGAATTATAGCTGAAGCCACAGAAACCAATTATTTACCAAAGGTTCTTTTAAGAAAAACAAGTTGGCCAGGCGTGGTGGCTCATGCCTGTAATCCCAGCATTCTGGGAGGCCGAGGTGGGTGGATCACGAGGTCAGGAGATCAAGACCATCCTGGCCAACATGGTGAAACCCTGTCTCTATTAAAATAAAAAAAAAAAAAACTTAGCCGGGCGTGATGGCACGCGCCTGTAGTCCCAGCTACTCAGGAGGCTGATGCAGGGGAATCGCTTGAACCAGGGAAGCAGAGGTTGCAGTGACCTGAGATTGCACCACTGCACTCCAGCCTGGTGACAGAGAAAGACTCTGTCCACCCCCGCAAAAAAAAGAAAAAAGAAAAACAAGTTGTATGGAAGGAGGACATCATTAACAGTGTATCTCTTCAATAATGGTTTATTTTACTATTCTCATTCTTCTCATTCCTCTCTTACTATGTCCCAAATCTCTTTACAGGCTAAAAGAAACTCTTCGGAATTAACCCTATTCATAAAGAACACCACTTACTGAGTACTGCATTTTCTTCTTCAAATTCTTCAACAGGCATTGGGAATACACCCTATGGACCATTTTTACGGGTTTAGTTTTGGGTGTTTTTTTTTTTTTTTTTTTTTGGCTAAAGAAACTGCAACTAGATTTAGGACCTCATTCTATTAGGTTAGTATTTGTCTAGTAAACTTCAGCATAAGCAAAATAAAATACGTGTTGTTACTCTGGACCGAAACCCCTCAAAACCATATTTTAAAAATTATAAAAATAAATTAACTGAAATCATGTTTTTAAAAATCTTGTAGATGAAAAGATACGATATATAGTGGGTTTAAGTACCTATTTCAATGGTTCACAAAGTGGGGCCCTCAGACGCCCAGGTCCAAACTATTTTAACAGGAATACTAACATGGTGACATTTGCTGTAAGGGTGCAAATACAATAGTGGGTAAAAATTCTGGTACTTTAGCACAAAGGCAGTAACACCAAACTACTAGTAGTCATGGTATTCTTCACTATGCACAGGAAAGGTTTAAAAAGGAAGGGCAGGCCGGGCATGGTGTCTCACGCCTGTAATCCCAGCACTTTGGGAAGCCGAGGCAGGTGGATCACTTGAGGTCAGGAGTTTGAGACCAGCCTGGCCAACATGGTGAAACCCCATCTGTATAAAAAGTACAAAATTTAGCTGGACGTGGTGGTTGCATACCTGTAGTCCCAGCTACTTGGAAGGCTGAGGCAGGAGGGTTGAGCCCAGAAGGTGGAGGCTACAGTGAGCTGTGATCATGCTACTGCCCTCCAGCATGGGTGACAGAACAAGGCCCTGTCTCAAAAATAAAAAGAATGTCTATGATGAAGCAGTGAAAATTTTACTACATCTTCATCCTTGAACATGTCTCTTTAATATTTCCAGTGATGAAACTGGAAGTACACATGAGCATTCCTGCAGACTGCCTGAGAAAAAACCCTCGTGTGTCTATGATGAAGCAGTGAAAATGTTACTACATCTTCATCCTTGAATATGTCTTGTTAATATTTCCAGTGATGAAACGGGAAGTACACATGAGCATTTCTGCAGAATCCTGAGAAAAAACCCTCGTGTGACTGAGTCATGAAGTGAATTAACCACTTTAATGGAATACCATTTTTACTTGAAAGGATGACTGACAAACAATGTTATTTCAACTTGGGTTTTTGGGAGACAGTTTCTCAAAAAATGAGATTCTGTCATTTCAAGAAAAACAACAGACAGGCCATAATAAAATTCAATAATAAAAGTGCTAATAATAAAATTCAAGCTTTTGAACAAAAAATTAGAATTTTAGAAAACTTATATCCACCATAGCTTTCCAAAAGTATTCTGATGAGATTGGTGACATTGATAAATGTATTTTATACTGTATAATCAAATGTAACAACATGTAGAAGATTCTAGTGAACCATTATTTTCTAAATGACCAATGCATGATGTTATAATATCATGCAAGGGTAAAAGATCCAAAGTTCAAGAAAAACCAAGTTTTGATGGAGTATCAAAAAAGAAGCCTAGGCAACATGGCAAAACCCTGTCTCTACAAAAAGATACAAAAAATTAGCCAGGTGTGGTGATACACACCTGTAGTCCCAACTATTCTGGAGGCTGAGGTGGGAGGATCACCTGAGTCCCCGGAAACTAAGGCTGCAGTGAGCTATGATCACACCACTGCATTCCAGCCTGGGCAACAGAGCAAGACCCCATCTCAAAAAAAATTAAAAAAATACATATATCTATATATCTCCACAATGATCTAAAATGGCTATCTGTATGAGATTGGACATTGTTCACAATTTTTAAAGCAAATATCACACAATAAATTGAATGCAGATGAAAATGACATACCAAACATCAAAGAAATTTGCAAAAAATGTAAGATTGTGCTACTTCGGGTTTAGAAAAGTTTTCATAAAAGCATTTGTAACAATATGTGGTGAGCTTTTAAAGAATAGTTTAAATATTTGATTTAATTTCTAGCGATAAATACCAATAGATATAACCTACATAAACCAAAGCTCCTTGGGTCCTCAATGTATTTTTAAGAGTATAAAGGAGTCCTGATTCCAAAACTTTGAGAACTGCTGCCTTCCCCTCCATTTTCCTTCCTTCCCTAGAATTTCTTCCTTGGAAGAAACATCCCTTTGCCATTCCGTATTAACTTACAGAGTTCCACTGAGGCCAGTTTTGCTACCTCCCTCCCATCTTTCCACTTCCCTCTCTTGACACAAAACCTAACCAAAGGACTCTACCAGCCCACTCCATTTCCAGTGATTAGCTGTCAAGGTGGGCTAAGCCAAGAAAATCTGGGTTTTCTCTGAGACTAGACCTCTCTTTCTGGGAGATCTGGAATCACAGGGACAAGGTTGGCCACGTTGGGATAGTCAGAATTCATCTTGCCTAAATGGGGAGAAGTTAGGCAAATTTCTAGAAAGCCAAACTGCTTTCTAGAAAGTCAAAGATAAGTATACTTTGTGCCACAACTGTGAGAATGCCCATTTTCTAACATTTTTACCAAACTGATAAATAAAAGCTGGTGCCTAGAAGAAAAAAAGGCCGGGTGTGGGGGCTTACGTCTGTAATCCCAGCACTTTGAGAGGTCAAGGCAGACAGATCACCTGAGGTCAGGAGTTTGAGACCAGCCTGGCCAACATGGTGAAACCCCATCTCTACTAAAAATACAAAAATTAGCTGGGCGTGGTGGACCTGTAATCCCAGCTACTTGGGAGGCTGAGGCAGGAGAATTGCTTGACCCTGGGAGGCAGAGGTTGCAGTGAGCTGAGATCACGCCATTGCACTGCAGCCTGGGCGACAAGAGTGAGACTTTGCACGCCATTGCACTCCAGCCTGGGCGAGCCTGCCACCACGCCCGGCTAATTTTTGTGTTTTTTGGTAGAAACGGGGTTTCACCACGTTAGCCACGCTGGTCTCGAAC
>NW_022097318.1:0-21559 GCF_006542625.1 Nomascus leucogenys
GGAGTCACCCCCAGACGCCCGGCTGCCCTTCATTGTCCTCCGCATGACGCCGGTGCCGGAGCCCACGTGAGCCTTTACCAAGGAGAGATTCAGAGACGTGAGCAGAAAAGCTGGAAGAGGGACTTCTTCAATAAGGCAGCAGGAGGGTTTGGCTGATGGAAGATGTTTCCCGGAGGCCTGTTCACGCTCCACCCTGAAAGCCCCAGGGCGTGAGAGACAGCCAGGCCTCCGAGGCAGTCCCCTCCAGGCTGCAGGATGAGCCAGGAACTTGTTTTCCTCAGCACTGTGTAGGTTTCAGCTTATGAGTTCTGTCCATGTTTTGTGAGATTTATAGCTAAGTAATTTTTCGAGTGATTATAAACAACATAGCAGTTTTAATTTGCGTCTACTTGTTTTTTATTACTATATAGAAATACAATCGGTTTCCATATATTTATGCTGCATCCTGTGCGCTTCTAAACTCACTAGTTTTGGAAGCTGTTTTTTGTTTTTAGATTCCTTAAAATTTTATATAGGGGCAATCATGTCATTTAAAATAGGAACAGTTTGATAATAATCAACCTGTATGCCTTTTATTGTAAGAAAATCCCTAAATGCTGGGATTACAGGTAGTGAGCCACCGTGACCAACCAGAAACTTTCTTTTGGTGATTTCAGATGAACTTGACTTTTACTGTAATTATACCTAAAGTGTTGGTAAACAATTGTTTAGAACTTCTATTTGTCATGGACTTTTGAGTTGATTCTTTAGATCACATAATAAGACTTTTTTTGTCTTTAAAGTTATAAATCTCTGTATGCACTTTGCTTTTCTTAATTAAACATAATCCAAAGTAAGCTGTGACTTATTTATTTATTTATTTATTTATTTGAGACAGGGTCTCACTTTGTCACCCAGGCTGTGGCTCGATCTTGGCTCACTGCAGCCTCTACCTCCCAGGCTCAAGCAATCTTCCCACCCACCTAGGCCTCCCGAGTAGCTGGGACTACAGGCATGCACCACCAGGCCTAGCTAATTTTTGTATTTTTTGTAGAGACAGGGTTTCTCCATGTTGCCCAGGCTGGTCTCAAACTCCTGGACTCAGTCAGTCCTCCTGCATCAGCCTCTCACAGTGTTGGGATTACAGGCGTGACTTTGCCACCATCCCCGGTTTATTTTTTTCAACCGGCAGAGTTTAACTGCCACGGAAGCCTCCCGCCTCAGCCTCCCAAAGTGCTGGGAATACAGGTGGAAGCCACTGCACCCATACAGCTATGATTCTTTGGTAGTGTACAAGATTGTACACTACCAATGTATCTGATTTTCCATTTTGCTTCAGATGTGATGCAAGTGATGTCAGCCTGCTGACGAGTTAACATTGTCAGGATGAATCTTCTACAGAAATAATTGCTTTTATCCCCAGTATTTAGTACTGAAAGATATTAATGGTAATATATTTCTGGCTTAAAAAAATTAAGCATGTTTTCTAGTTGTGTATGAATGCTGGCTGGCAACTTAGTAAGTTTTGACAGTTGTTTAAATATGTAATGTTAAGCTTAGGTTTTAAAAAAGTAAAACTTATAAGGGAAAATAAAAAGAATCTCAGGATCCCCAAACTCCTTACGCCAAAGGGAAAGTTAAGCATAGAGGTTGTGCCACACAACACTGCCATGCTTTTGCCACGTGCCAAGCTGCTACTTCACAACCTTGTGTGAAAGCATGAAGCATTAGCCAGACCCCCACAGGTTGCAAAAGGCCTCAGGCAGCTCCAGATGTTTGCCCCACAAATCAGTCACACTTAAATATTTTGCTGCCTCAAAAACTTTCAAGATGTATATCCGCCCATAAAATGAGGGCATGTTGATTGTAACTTTAGGTCTGCAATCTAAATCTAGCTCCTAAAACCAACGTTGTTCCTTTCTACACAGATAATGTTGATTCCAAGCTTATCTTTCCAGGTGCAGAACAAAGCGAAGATAAGATTAATCATTCTTCCACCTACCCGGAGACACCTGCACAATTAATTCTTCCTTTACTCCCTTTTTTTCCTTCAGAAGTTCACCTTATCTTACGTAAAATGCAGATCTACTGGGAACTAACTAAAGTCTCACAAGAATATAACTATTCCTTGTCTCACTACCTACCTGCCCCTCATCCTACATACCTTCCCCACCTCCCCCCTTTTTTTTTTTGAGGTAGGGTTTCGCTCTTGTTGGCCAGGCTGGAGTGCAATGCCGTGATCTTGCCTTAACGCAACTTCCGCCTCCCAGGTTCAAGCGATTCTTCTGCCTCAGCCTCCCGAGTAGCTGGGATTATAGGCATGCACCACCACGCCCATCTAATTTTGTATTTTTAGTAGAGACGGGGTTTCTTCATGTTGGTCAGGCTGGTCTCCAACTCCAGACCTCGGGTGATCTGCCTGCCTCGGCCTCCCAAAATGCTGGGATTACAGGCTTGAGCCACCGTGCCTGGCCATGCCTTCCCCTTTTTAAGGATATGTATAAACACTAAATCTCTTTAAAACCTCTTCAGAGAATCCATGCCACAGACTCTTTCTGTGCCTTGTGTATTTCCTGGGCACTTCCTCAAGCTTGGACTCAGTAAACTTTGGCTGATGGAGACTTACCTCAGGCTGTCATTTTTTTTTTTGTTTAACAAACTGATAAACTGCTGTTTATTATTTACTTTTAAAAAAAGAAAATAAATATGAATGTTTGGCACATTCAAAAAAATTTAAGGACCGCTTTTGAAAGACACTTGAAAAAATGAAAAGATAGTCACAGGCTGAGAGAAAATATTTGAAAATCAAATTTCTGATAAAGTGCTTGCATCTGTCAAGTCTTGTTAAACACCAACAAAAAAAAGAAAAAAAAGTACTCTCACCCGAAATATGTAAATTACTCTCAAAACTAAATAATGAGAAAACCATCTAAGTTATAAGTGGGCAACACGTTGAAACAGACAATGCAAAAAAAGAAGAGACACAGGCATAAATAACCAACTGAATAGATGTTCAACATCATCACTCTTTAAGGAAATGCAAATTAAAACCATTAATGAGACACCACTACACAGCTATTAGAATGTCTAAAATGAAAACAGTTCACTCAGGCTTGAGAGGCTGATAATGAGGTTCTGCCTAAGTCCTGTCACCCAGAGTTATCTGATATACCTTAGGAATGCACCCTGAGACTGGGTAATTTACAAAGAAAAGAGATTTATTTTAGTTCACAGTTCTAGAGGCTGGGAAGTTCAAGATTGGGCAGCTCATCTGGTCAGCTTCTGGTGAGGGCCTTTGACCTGTGTCCTAACATGGCAGAGAAGCAGAAGGGCAAGCAAGCGTGTGCCAGAGAGAGAGAACAAAATAGGCTGACCTGCTTTATAACAACCTACTCTCAAGAGAGCTAATCCATTCTCTCGATAACTCACTCAGAGGAAGTCATTCATCCATCCTGATAACCCAGTCACCTCTTAAAGACCCTGCCTCCCAACACCATCATGTTGGCAAGTAAATTTCAACATGAGTTTTGGTTGGCACAAACCACATTCAAATCATAGCACCTGTCAAGCAGAGAGACCAGCCTGTCCTGAACACCCTGAAGGAAGTGCCTAGGGTAAGGCCCTGTGTGGGGACAGGGAACAGAATAAACCTGGCAGTGGTAGATTCTCAGTCTGGTTCATAGAGACCATCACACTTACATTAAAAAAAAAATTTTTTTTTTTTTTTGAGACGAAGTCTCACTCTTGTTGCCCAGGCTGGAGTACAATGGCATGATCTCGCCCCACTGCAACCTCTGCCTCCTGGGTTCAAACGATTCTCTTGCCTCAGCCTCCCGAGTAGCTGGGATTACAGGCACCTACTACCACACCCGGCTAATTTTTGTACTTTTAGTAGAGACTGGGTTTCACCATGTTGGCCAGGCTGGTCTCGAACTCCTGACCTCAGGTGATCCACCCACCTCAGCCTCCTAAAGTGATGGAATTACAGGCATGAGCCACCATGCCCGACCACATTTTTTAAAATTTTAATTGCAGGCAGGTGCAGTGGTTCATGCCTGTACATCCCAGCATTTTGGGATGCCAAGGTGGGCAGATTCACTTGAGCTCAGGAGTTTGAGACGAACCTGGGCAAGAGGGTGAAACCCTGTCTCTACCAAAAGTACAAAAAATTAGCCAAACATGGTGGCATGAGCCTGTGGTCACAGCTACTCAGGAGGCTGAGGTCAGAGGATGGTTTGAGCCCGAGGGTGGCGAGAAGGGGTGGGGGTGGCACGGAGGTTGCAGTGAGCTGAGATCACACCACTACACTCCGGCCTGGTGACAGAGTTAGACCCCATCTAAAAAAAGAAAATTAATTGTGGTAAAACACACATAATATAAAATGTACCATATTAACCAGTTTTAGGTATACAGTTCAGTGGTATTAAGAACATCATGCTGTTATACAATTATCACTACCATCCATCCGCAAAACTTTTCATCTTGTAAAACCAGAACTCTGTACCTATTAAATGGTAAGTCTTCATTCCCCCTCCTACCAGCCCCTAACCACCATTCTACTTTCTTTTGTTGATTCTGGCCACTCTAGGTATCTCAGACAAGTGAAATCATACAGTGCTTTTTCTTTCTTTCTTTTTTTTTTTTTTTTTTTTTTTTTTTTTGAGACAGAGTCTCACTTTGTTGCCCAGGCTGGAGTGCAGTGGTGTGATCTCAGCTCACTGCAACCTCCACCTCCCAGGTTCAAGCGATTCTCCTGCCTCAGCCTCCTCAGTAGCTGGGACTACAGGGACTCATCACCACGCCTGGCTACTTTTTGTATTATTAATAGAGACGGGGTTTCACCATGTTGGCCAGGCTGGTCTTGAACTCCTGACCTCAGATGATTTTACCACCTTGGCCTCCCAAAGTGCTGGGATTACAGGTGTGAGCCACCACACCCAGCCTACAGTGCTTGTTCTTTTGACTGTTTTATTTCACTTAATGTTCTCAAGGACCATCCACGTCGTGGCATGTGCCAGAATTTCCTTCCTTTTTAGGGCTGAATTGTTATGTCTGGCCCACATTTTGTTGACCACTCATCCATTGATGGACACGTGTTGCTTTCACCTCTTGGCTTTTGTGAATGATGCTGCTACAAACATTGGTGTTCACATGTCTCTTTGAGTTCCTGCTTTTGGTTATTTGGGGGATATACCCAGAAGTGGAATAGCTGGATCATATAGTAATTCTATGATGAGGAACAGCCACGCTGTTTTCACAGGATTCCAGTTTACTCACATTCTAACCAACAGTTGTTATTTTCTGGATTTTTTTTTAAATCATAGGCATCCTAATGAGGGTGAGGTGGCAGACTCCCTCAGTCTATAGGGCAGAGAACAGAGAGCCTCCGAGAAGGGTCTGCGACTTTGAATACTAGAGCTCTGAGCAGGAACATTCCCGAGGGCTGCTTCTAGCCTCCTGAAGAACAGAGCTAACCACTGGGAATGGATTATGGTGACTGAAGGGTGCCGAAATTAGAACTCTCAGTGGCCTGGCACTGTGCCTCGAAGTGCCTCCCTACTGTGTTGATTCGTCTAAAAACATGTCAGCCTTTGGGTATGAGTGGGGCCCCTCCAGACAGGGCATGGAGCAGAGGGCCCTCCTTTATGGGCTGGACTCACTAGTGAAGCTGCTTACCTGTGACTCACCTCCAAGGCTCAAGGTGATGCTAAGGTACTAAACTGCTGGAACTCTTTGCTGTGCCTGTGTCTCCTTGGGCTCTGGGAGATTTTTTCGTTTAGCAGTATTTTATGGAGATATTGTCTAGGTAGAGTAAAATGTACAGATCCTGGTTTTCTGTTTGAGTTTTGTTTTGTTTTGTTTTGTTTTGAGACAGGGTCTTGCTTTGTCACTCAACCTGCAGTGCAGTGGCACGATCATAGCTCACTGTGGCCTCAGCCTCCCAGGCTCAAGCAATCCTCCTTCCTCAGCCTCCCTGTAGCTGGGACTACAGGCGTGTGATATCTACCACATCTGGCTGATTTAAAAAAAAATTTTAGTAGAGGTAGCATCTCACTATGTTTCCCAGGCTGGTCTCGAACTCCTGAGCTCAAGCAATCCTCTTACCTCAGCCTCACAAAGTCCTAGGATTACAGGCATGAGCCACTGCACCCAGCTTGATTTTATCTTAAGGGTAACTGAGAGACATGGAAAAGGGGAAAATTATATTGCTTTCCTTATCCCCTTTGTAACATATTTGTATATCAATATGCTTCCTTGTGTTTTACTATGGTAAAATTCTATCTTGCATATAGAGAAATAAGTCTATTAGAGTGAACTAAAAGAAATCTTTATTCTGAGGTGGCAGCCTTGTCTAGTGGACGGTATGTTTAAGCCTTGTTAATACATCACACTAGAGCCCAGCGCAGTGGCGTGTGCCTATAATTCCAGCCACTTGGGAGGCCGAGGCAGGAGGATTGCTTGAACCTAGGAGTTTCAGACCAGCCTGGGCTACGTAACGAGACCCCAACTCAGTCAATCAACCAATCAATCATTTACACTAAAAAGATCAAGGTCTTTCTTGCTGTTTCAGAATGTTTTTCCCAGACATTCTAACAAATGTCTGGGTGTCTAAAACAATAAAAAGGGTTTAAGACAGAGTTACAGCAGTCATCAGAGAAAAATCCTGGACAAGTTGCAAATCTATAGCAGTTGTGAATTGCTATGACTGCAGTTGAAATCAGACGTTATTTTTGTACAGTCTTTTTGGGTGTATCTGTGTTTAATAATAACTTCTTTGCAAATTGAGAGGACTGTGGCTATGATTTCTTCTTAGAGAACTTGACCTTGAGGGACTTACAGTTTAATGGAAGACAGAACTAGAAACCAAGAATTCAATGCAGAGAGTGAGGTTCTGCAGTACAGGGTGTATACAGGGTGCAGAGAAGCACTGTGGCACTGTGTTCTGGCCTCATCTTCTACTGCTCTAGACTTCCTAAGTGCCATTTCCTGAACCTACCTGTTTTCTTCCACCATCTGGACCTCTCTCTGTAGGTGCCGTTCTCTCTCCTTGCAAGCCTTTTCCACACTTTATGTGTCTGGTGAAGTTCTGTTTCCTCAGAAGCTCTAGCTCATGCAAATAATTGTTTTATCAACATCTCTGTTCCTTCTTTATAAATAATTACAGTCAATTCTTATTGTTTGCAGTAGTAATATTCTATAAACTTTCCTGGAACACTGAATTAATAAAATACTGAGCCCTTGTTTCCAGGGTAAATATGTACATATATATATATCTCACATGGGTTATAATCTTAATTCCGAAAACCAACTCCCCCTGGTAGATTGAATTTTTTCTTTCCAAGAGAATAAGGGAAGTACAGAAGTGTCAAGTGATTTGCCTGAGGCCACTCCACTAACAGGTGCCAGAGTAAAGATTCAGACCCTGTCCAATTGGCCCCAGAGCCACAGCTTCTTGCACCACACTGCACTGCCCTCTACTGTCTCTGTCCTCGGGTCATCTTTGTATGAGAGCTGAAACAAGAAGACCAAGGGTCACCTTATTTGACCTTAGCTTGGGACGTGTGCAAGGAGTGACAGAGTTTTCACTACTATGTGTATATCCATGAGTCACCTTGAAAGCTCCACAAGGAGTAACTTGGGATTACAGAGACATTTTAGCAAGTAAGCAAATTTGCAAATGTGGGATCCACAAATAATGAGGGTCAACTGTATTTGTAAGTGACTGCTAGGGTCTGTTTCAAGGTAATCCCTTCCCCCAAGAGTGTGGAATGTTTCTTTAGCTTCTTTGATAGTTTATTTATTTAGTACGTACTTACTATAAAGCAGATTCTGCATTAATTTGTGGTGAACAAGCTAGAGATTAAGTCCTGCCCTGTAGATTTTATATTAGAGCGAGAAAGACAGATAGCTAAGTCTGGAGCTCAGGGGCGAGGCCCAGGTTGGAATTACAGATCCACTTGACCAAGGTGAAATCTGGTGTGCCCCCTCCTACTTCACATCCCCAGACACACTTCCAGAACATTTCTGTTCTATTCTTGTGTATAAACTCTTCCTTTTGAGCCTCTCTCCATTGATGCATGTCAACCTCTACTTGTCTTTTGTTGATTTTGAGGCCACTTGCCCATATAACTGGCAGGATATTGAAGAAGAATCATACCGACCAGGCTCTGCTACCTAACAGCTGAGTTACTTTCATCAAGCTCTCGGGCTTCTGGGGCTGTTTCCTAATTTCAAAAGTGCAGATATGATGTGTTAGGCCCTGGTGGGTTGCAAGGAAGAGGTACACACATATCACCTTTGATGATGAGGGCCGAATGTTAACTTGGATGGAAAGTCATCCAAACAGTGATATTGTCTCTGGCCCTAGTACTTTTAAAACCTCACAGAATATTAATTTAGCAGTATTTAGGATAGGGTTTGAGCTCTGAAGACCTATAGTGTGGTTATTTGTTCATATGGCTGTTTTCCATACTAGACCATGAGCTCCATGGGGGCAGGGTCTACAGTTTCATCTTTCTATCCTAGGCACTCAGTTCAGTGCCTGATATATAGTAATAGAGGCACAAATGTTTCAAGACTTGAGGAATTTTCAACTCTTACTGAAAGAATAGGAAGATATAAAGGCTTCTCAGAGAAGGTATTATTCAAGCTTTTTTTTGTTTTTTGTTTTGTTTTGTTTTGTTTTTTTTTTGAGATGAAGTCTCACTCTGTCGCCCAAGATGGAGTGCAATGGCATGATCTCAGCTCACTGCAAACTCTGCCTCCCGGGTGCAAGCAATTCTTCTGCCTCAGTCTCCCGAGTAGCTGGGATTACAGGCATCCACCACCATGCCCAGCTATTTTTTGTATTTTTAGTAAAGACGAGGTTTCACCATGTTGGCCAGGCTAGTCTCAAACTACTGACCTGAGGTGATCCGCCCGCCTTGGTCTCCCAAAGTGCTGGGATTACAGGCATGAGCCACCATGCCCGGCCTATTTAAGCTGATTCTTTAAGGGTGAGTAGCAATTTTTTCCAGATGAATAAAACCTTGAGATATTATTCCAAGCAGAGACCAGTAGGTGCAAAGACACAGGGATATAGAGATGTTGAAGTTTACCAAACACTGCTAGATTAAAAAAACAAAAAGGAAACTATCAAAATCAAAAATTAAAATTAAAAATCACCTAAAATAAAAAGTATGAATGGGCTTGGCCGGAGGTCACATCGCAATTGAGTTAACTATGACCGTAGACACTCAGTAATGGATGGAAGTTTTAGGGAAAAACATAACATTCTCAGGTGTTGGCAGAGTATCTGGAACAATTTACAAATATGGGCATTGAATTCTGGGAATAGTTACACTGTAGTGATATCATTTCCTTCTCTGCGTATGAAGCATGTATGTATTGCACACTTTTCAAGGTGCTGAAAATCAGACTCCTCGAGGAGCTCATAAGCAATCAACGGAGATAGATGGGTGAACAACTGATTATCATGTGGCAAATGAGGTAATAGAGACATGACTAAGATGCTATCTAAACAAGAAGAAAGGAATGATTCATAATATATGGAGTGCTGGGGAAAGATTTCTCAAATGAAGCCAGCTGGGCGTGACGGCTCCCACTTGTAATACCGGCACTTTGGGAGGCGGAAGTGGGACAGGAGGATGTAGGAGTTCAAGACCAGCCTGGTCAACAGAGCAAGACCCTGCCTGTCTCTATATTTGAAAAAAAATAGATAAATTTTTTAAATGAAGTGATATTTGAGCACTCTGGAGCACCATACAAATATAGGACAGACTGAAGGAATGTGTCCAGCTTAATTTGAGTTAACATTTTTTGAAATTTTGTATTGTAAAAATAGTACATATTCAGTGTTTTGAAACTAGAAAGAATTCATAGGCAAGGAGGGCTGTCTACAAAGCACTCCAGAGATCCACCATACTGAGACAATGCTTAATGCTTTGATGGATTTATTGTATACTTCCTATGCATATGCACGTATTATATACATACATGTGCATGGTTAAATAGAAATGGTTCTCTTTGGTGTTCTGTTTATCCATTTATTGTTATGAAGTAAATCCCCAAAGAGCACATTTGCTTTGCCCAAGGGAGTCTTTTGCTACATACTGCTGTACATAATGAAAACTAAAAAAGGGGCTAACTATTCAGCCATGTGACCTTGTGGTGATTCAAATAGAGGCTTCATCAAAGGCAGATTCAGAAATGAACTTGGTGTGTGGGTGGTTATGCTTGGCATTATTGTTTGTGATAGGATGACAGGGATGACTTCAGAGTCCACCAACAGGGAACTGGTTAAGTGAACGGTGGTACATCCAAACAGTGAATACTGTGCAGTTGTAAAGAATGAGAAAGACCTCTGTACTCATGTAGAAGAACTCACATATATTGTGTGTGTGTTTTAAAAGGAACAAGGAATGGTATAGTATGCATGGTATGCTGCTTTTTGTGTTGAGAGAGAAGAGTAGAATAAGAATATACATGTGTATTTGCAAAGATAAATTCTGAAATGATGTATAAGGAACCAATTAAAAGTGTTTGGCTGTGGAAGGAGAATAAGACTGTGAATGGGATTTGGCCACATATTTTTTTTTTTTTAAATTTTTATTTTTATTTATTTTTATTTTTTTATTAATTTTTTTTTTGCACACAAAACAATAAACATTTTCTAAAAATACATACAAACAAAAAGATGCGTATCAAACATATTAGGAAGGTTACACATGGGAAGTCGGGGAATAGAAATGGGGGGTGGGAGTTAAAATAAATGAGAGAGGGACTTTATATGGATCAGTGATAATAACTCAATCCTCTATTTGACAAAGAAGAGGGAGTAGGAAGAGGAAGAAAAAGAAAGTGGGATAAAGGATCAGAAAGGGAGGAAAATAGAAAAAATTAGAGTATGACTCCAGGGTAGACCTGTTTTGTTGTCACTGAGTTGGTTGGTTGGTTTGTCTGTTGTATTTTTCATGTTTCGCCAAGTTGGCCAGACTGGTCTCGAACTCCTAGCCCGAAGTGATCAACCCGCCTCGCCCCCCAGAGTGCCGGGACCACAGGCGTGAGCCACCACGTCCAGCCCCCACATTGCTTCTGGCCTCCGTGGTAGACCTCCCAGACGGAGCGGCCAGGCAGAGGAGCTCCTCACTTCTTCCCAGACACGGGGCGGCCGGGCAGAGGCGCTCCTCACTTCCCAGACGGGGCGGCCAGGCAGAGACGCTCCTCACTTCTTCCCAGACGATAGGTGGTCGGGCAGAGGCGCCCCTCACTTCCCAGACGATGGGTGGCCGGGCAGAGGCGCTCCTCACTTCCCAGACGATGGGAGGCCGGGCAGAGGCGCTCCTCACTTCCCAGACGATGGGAGGCCGGGCAGAGGCGCTCCTCACTTCCCAGACGGGGCGGCCGGGCAGAGGCGCTCCTCACTTCCCAGACGGGGCGGCCGGGCAGAGGCGCTCCTCACTTCCCAGACGATAGGTGGCCGGGCAGAGGCGCTCCTCACTTCCCGGACTGGGGCGGCCGGGCAGAGGCGCTCCTCACTTCCTCCCGGACGGGGCAGCTGGGCAGAGGCGCTCCTCACTTCCTCCTGGACGGGGGGGCCGGGCAGAGGCGCTCCTCACCTCCCAGATGGGGCGGCCGGGCAGAGGCGCTCCTCACCTCCCAGATGATAGGTGGCCAGGCAGAGGCGCTCCTCACTTCCCAGACGGGGTGGCCGGGCAGAGGCGCTCCTCACTTCCCAGACGGGACGGCCGGGCAGAGGCGCTCCTCACTTCCCAGACGGGGCAGCCGGGCAGAGGCGCTCCTCACTTCTTCCCGGACGGGGCGGCCGGGCAGAGGCGCTCCTCACTTCCCAGACGGCGGGTGGCCGGGCAGAGGCGCTCCTCACTTCCCAAACGGTGGGTGGCCGGGCAGAGGCGCTCCGCACTTCCCAGACGGGGCGGCCGGGCAGAGGCGCTCCTCACTTCCCAGACGGTGGGTGGCCGGGCAGAGGCGCTCCTCACTTCCCAGATGGGGTGGCCGGGCAGAGGCGCTCCTCACTTCCCAGATGGGGTGGCCGGGCAGAGGCGCTCCTCACTTCCCAGAGGGTGGGCGGCCAGGCAGAGGCGCTCCTCACTTCCCAGACAATGGGTGGCCGGGCAGAGGCTCTCCTCATTTCCCAGACGGGGCGGCCAGGCAGAGGTGCTACTCACTTCCCAGACGATGGGTGGCCGGGCAGAGGCGCTCCTCACTTCCCAGATGGGGCAGCCGGGCAGAGGCGCTCCTCACTTCCCAGACGGTGGGTGGCCGGGCAGAGGCGCTCCTCACTTCCCAGAGGGTGGGTGGCCAGGCAGAGACGCTCCTCACTTCCCAGACAATGGGTGGCCGGGCAGAGGCTCTCCTCATTTCCCAGACGGTGGGTGGCCGGGCAGAGGCTCTCCTCATTTCCCAGACGGGGCGGCCGGGCAGAGGCGCTCCTCACTTCCCAGACGGTGGGTGGCCGGGCAGAGGCGCTCCTCACTTCCCAGACGGGGCGGCCGGGCAGAGGCGCTCCTCACTTCCCAGACGGGGCGGCCGGGCAGAGGCGCTCCTCACTTCCCAGATGGGGTGGCCGGGCAGAGGCGCTCCTCACTTCCCAGAGGGTGGGCGGCCAGGCAGAGGCGCTCCTCACTTCCCAGACAATGGGTGGCCGGGCAGAGGCTCTCCTCATTTCCCAGACGGGGCGGCCAGGCAGAGGCGCTCCTCACTTCCCAGACGATGGGTGGCCGGGCAGAGGCTCTCCTTATTTCCCAGACGGGGCGGCCGGGCAGAGGCGCTCCTCACTTCCCAGACGGTGGGTGGCCGGGCAGAGGCGCTCCTCACTTCCCAGACGGGGCGGCCGGGCAGAGGTGCTCCTCACTTCCCAGACGGTGGGTGGCCGGGCAGAGGTGCTCCTCACTTTGCAGACGGTGGGTGGCCGGGCAGAGGCGCTCCTCACTTCCCAGACGGGGCGGCCGGGCAGAGGCGCTCCTCACTTCCCAGACGGGGTGGCCGGGCAGAGGCGCTCCTCACTTCCCAGACGATGGGTGGCCGGGCAGAGGTGCTCCTCACTTCCCAGATGGGGCGGCCGGGCAGAGGCGCTCCTCACTTCCCAGACGATGGGTGGCCGGGCAGAGGCGCTCCTCACTTCTTCCCGGACGGGGCGGCCAGGCAGAGGCGCTCCTCACTTCCCAGACAATGGGTGGCCGGGCAGAGGCTCTCCTCATTTCCCAGACGGTGGGTGGCCGGGCAGAGGCGCTCCTCACTTCCCAGACGATGGGTGGCCGGGCAGAGGCGCTCCTCACTTCCCAGACGGGGCAGCCGGGCAAAGGCGCTCCTCACTTCCCAGACGATGGGTGGCCGGGCAGAGGCGCTCCTCACTTCCCAGACGGGGCGGCCGGGCAGAGGCGCTCCTCACTTCCCAGACGATGGGTGGCCGGGCAGAGGCGCTCCTCACTTCCCAGACGATGGGTGGCCGGGCAGAGGCGCCCCTCACCTCTTCCCAGACGGGGCGGCCGGGCAGAGGCGCTCCTCACTTCTTCCCGGACGGGGCGCCCGGGCAGAGGCGCTCCTCACTTCCCAGACGATGGGTGCCTGGGCAGAGGCGCTCCTCACTTCCCAGACGGGGCGCCCGGGCAGAGGCGCTCCTCACTTCCCAGACGGGGCGGCCGGACAGAGGGGCTCCTCACTTCTTCCCGGACGGGGTGGCCGGGCAGAGGGGCTCCTCCCTTCTTCCCGGACAGGGCGGCAGGGCAGAGGCGCTCCTCACTTCTTCCCGGACGGGGCGGCCGGGCAGAGGTGCTCTTCACTTCCCAGACGGGGCGGCCGGGCAGAGGCGCTCCTCACTTCTTCCCAGACGGGGCGGCCAGGCAGAAGCGCTCCTCACCTCCCAGACGATGGGTGGCCAGGCAGAGGCGCTCCTCACCTCCCAGACGATGGGTGGCCGGGCAGAGGCGCTCCTCACCTCCCAGACGATGGGTGGCCGGGCAGAGGCGCTCCTCACTTGCCAGATGGGGAGGCCGGGCAGAGGGGCGGCCGGGCAGAGACACTCCCCACCTCCCAGACGGGGCGGCGGCCGGGCAGGGGCTGCAATCCCAGCACCCTGGTAGGCCAAGGCAGGCGGCTGGGAGGCGGAGGCTGCCGCGAGCCCAGACCACGCCACCGCACTCCAGCCCGGGCAACACCGAGCACCGGGTGAGCGAGACTCCGTCTGCAGTCCCAGTACCTCGGGAGGCTGAGGCGGGCAGAGCACTCGGCGTCAGGACCTGGCGACCAGCGTGGGCAACATGGTGGACGCGCGCCTGCAGGCAAAGGAGAAAAAGCCGGCAGCGGTGGCGCGCGGCGGCAGTCCCAGGTAGTCCGTGGCGCGGGCAGCAGTGAGCCGAGTAGATTGCAGCCTGGGCCACAGAGGGGAAGAAGAAGGAAGAAGAAAGAAGAAAGAAGAAGGAGAAGGAGAAGGAAAAGGAGAAGGAGAAGGAGAAGGAGAAGGAGAAGGAGAGGAAGAGGAAGAAGAGGAAGCTGGCCACAGACTTTTATAGGTAGTTATATTTAAAAATTTTCTGAACTATGTATTTGTACACATGACCCTTTTAAAAATAAGCGAATGAAGGAATGAAGTAGGATTATGAGAAAGAGATAAGAACAAATGATCTAAGGGGCTGCCCATCTTTTTAGTACCCAGTGAATATTAATACATAACAATAGCAGCAAAAATTGGAAGAGTAGCCCCAGGAGGGTAGGGAGTCAGCCTTTCCTTTGTCTTTTCCTCAATTTCATATATTAAACAAAATAATCTGAGAACAATAAAACAATTTGAAACAAAAATGTCTCCAGATCTCTTAAAAGGAAGCTGGGGCAGCTTTCTGTAGCGCACTTCCCTAAAATGGGCTGATTTACCTCAAGAGGCAGGGATTCTAGCCTACATGGGATACATATAGGAGAAAAAAAATCAGAAAAAGAAAAGAGATTTAAATATAAATAAATGAAAATAACAATTCTTCCTGATTATAAAGGAAATCATTCTTTTTGTAATAATTTGGATGGCAAATATTAAGAAAAATCTTTAATTTGCCACTCAGAACATTCTGGTTTTTTGCTTTTTATATGTTTTTATGCATATAAATCTTTTAAAAAGTAGAATTGTAATAGTCTTTTGTCACTTACTATATTTTGGGCATATTTCTGTGGCAGTAAATATATCCTGGCATCATCATTTTTAATAGCTGGATGTATATTAAGTTAATCACTGCCACCCCAGAGGTGAATTTTCTTATACATACATTTTAATGGGCTCAAGCAAACATTTTTGGACTGAATTCATAGAAGTAGAATTTCTGGAGGAAAATAATTTTTAGGGTTTTTAATAGAAATTTTCAAATTATTCTCCAGGAAAAGTGACTCAGGTTATACTCCCACCAACAAGGACAGAGCTCCAGGTTCCCTTTTCCATTTGTCATCTTTGCTGCCTTTATACAGAAAATCTCATTGTTTTCATGACATTGCTTTGATTTCTTGTGCTTTTGAATCTTTTTATATGCCATTGGCCATTTTTATTCTTGTGAGAAGTGCCAGTTTCTCCATTGCACATTTTCGGTTGAAAATCACTTGTTTCTTTTCTCCGTAATTTTAAAGATTTCTTTATAGACTAAGGATACAAACCTTTTATCTGTCATTGAGGTTAAAAAAACTTTCTCCCAGTAAGTAATTTGTCATTTCATTTTTTCTTCCTTCTTTTCTTTTCTTTTGCCTTTCCTTTCCCTTTCTTTCTTTCTCTTTCTTTTCCTTGTTTCTTTCTTTCTTCTTCTTCCTTCCTTCCTTGCTTTCCTTTTCTTTCTTGCTTTCCGTTCTTACTTTCTTTTCTTTTCCCTCCCTCCCTCTCTTTCTTTCTTTCCACTTTCTTTTTCTCTTTTTCTTTCTTTCTCTCTCTTTTTCTTTCCCTCTCTCTCTTTCTTCCTTTCCTTTCTTTCTCTTTCTTTGTTCCCTCCCTCCCTCCTTCCTTTTTTTCTTTCTTTCCTTCACTAGCCAAGCTCCAAAGTCACATTTCACTTAATTTTTATTCTGCCAAATTTGAAAGCCTTTTAACTTAGTGATTTTAGTGTAAACAGGAGCAGGAGAAAATGTAATTATCTAAGTCTCGTTCTGTCACCCAGGCTGGAGTGCAGTGCCATAATCATAGCTACTGCAGCCTTGAACTCCAGGCCTCAAGCAATTTTCCCACCTCAGCCCGCCAAGTAGCTAGGACTACAGCTGTGTGCCACCACACCCAGCTAATTTTTAAAAATTTTTGTGAAGATATGAATTCGCTATGCTGCCCAAGCTAGTCTTGAACTCTTGACTTCAAGTAATCCTCTCACCTTGGCTTGCCAAAGTGCTGGGATTACAGGCGTGAGCTACTGCTCCTGGCCGAGAGTTTAGTTTTGTTTGCTAGTGGTGTTCTTGGTATCTTTTCATATTTGAGGCTTTGGGCTAGTGCTGAAGTATTACACTCACCATCCGAGGTCTACAGCACTTTTGGTTTAATATTGAACAGATGGAACTGTTTAGTTCTGCATCTTTGCAGGTATACAGAGTGTGCCTACCAGGAATCTGCTTTATATCCATTGAAAGCAAGAAATAATACAGTAAAACTTTGCCTGGCTAGAGGCTTTGAAAGAATGGCATATTCTGGTTTAATTCTATTAACTTGGAAGTATGAAGGTGAAAAAAGAACTCAAAACTTAAATTTCCTGTTGAAAGCAATTGAACATATAGCCAATAATTCCACTTTTCTTCTCTAGTAAGGTTGGACATTCTGATTTACTTGGTGTTTTATTATAGAACTGCTAGTGTGCCTGAGTCTTACATTGTGAAGATACTTTTTTAAAACTTGAGATGTAAGAGGATGTAAATGGTTTTGTAGGAGATCAGGCTGGATGAGAACGGACACTTGTAAACATACTTTCTAGACTAAATGGCCACTTGTTTTCTTATTGAACTCATAAAAATAAAACACATTGGATGGAGGGTGGGAGTAGAAAGGAGATTGATGTATTTTAATTGCATGTCATTGTTTCATAACAAGGCAGAACGTATGGTAACCCTGGCTTTGGACCTACAGAAGGAAACACATTTTACTACCTGCTGTATGCCAGAGGTTCTTGAACACCTGGAGGGATTACTGCAGCACAGATTGCTGAACCCTAATCCAGAGTTTCTGATTCACCAGGTCCAGGGCGGGGCCTGAGAATTTGCACTTATAAAAAGGTCTCGGGTGCTGCTGGTGCTGCTAGTCCATAGACTACATTTTGAGAACCACTCTTGTCTATTAACTGTAAATTGTAGAGCTCTAGAAAAAAGCTTAGTTTGGTCTGGGATAAGAACCACACAGGTTATGGAGAACATCATGAAGGATTCAACCCTTGATCCCAACCTAGTGTGGATTTCAGGTAACAAGCAATACACAGTGACATAACATAATTCTTGGTTTTCATGATTGCAAGTCATAGCCAGGTATCAAGTGAGAAATTCAGTTTCATTTGCAAGGCTTAGAGAGGCCAGGTGATTCTAGAAAAATGGGCCTTGTGTTTGTTTTAAACCAGTAAAGAGCTTTAAGTGCTTATTAAATTGAAAGCTTTGTGTTCTTACTGATTTTGTATTTTATTTTATTTTGTTTCTTTTGAGATGGAGTCTTGCTCTGTCGCCCAGGCTGGAGTGCAGTGGCGTGAGCTTGGCTCACTGCAACCTCCGTCTCCTGGGTTCAAGTGATTCTCCTGCCTCAGCCTCCCAAATAGTTGGGATTACAGGCACCCACCACCACGCCTGGCTAGTTTTTGTATTTTTAGTAGAGACAGGGTTTCTTCATGTTGGCCAAGCTGGTCTCGAACTCCTGACTTCAGGCGATCCACCCACCTCGGCCTCCCAAAGTGATGGCATTACAGGCATAAGCCACCGCACCCGGCCCATAAGCTTTGTGTTTTTAAAGATATCAGACGTATTTCTTGTTTTTTAAAAAAATCTTAACAATAATGGAGGGGAATAAGACAAACATTTTTCCAAAAAAGAGAAATCATTGTGATTATTTTGTCTTATTGGAATGTTGGATACTATAGTTGGCTTCATTAATCATCAAGCATGCTATGGATTTTCCATTTTTATAGGATCTATATCTCAGTTAAGATAATACTGGTAATTCTTGTGCTCCATTTGAAGATGAAAAATATAGGCCAAATTCCTAGACTTCACATAGAAGCTGGATAATGAAGACAGCTCTGGAGGAACACATAGATACACACACAGAGACACACATATATATAAAGTATACACACATATGTTTTTTAAAGTGTATTTTTTACAGTTTCAAAGCTTTTAAAGCAAAAGCCAGCCCCTCCCCTCTCCCAGAGTGGGCGGCCCCTCCCCTTTCTCTGAGTGGGCAGGGACAGCGGTTGCATGGGCCGCTTTCTTTATGATGTCACAGGTCCCTCTGGACATGCTGCTGCCTGGCCACACCTCCTTTCCCTTTCATCTTTCGCACTGACCAATGGGCTTGGAGTACTAAGGCCACGCCCCCTATTCTGCGTTCTAGTGGGGGGGCCCTGGTTACGCCTCCTGTGGCTCAGTCGCACAGCTGCCTGGTAGGTGACTGGAGGCATTCAGCAGTGCTCACTGGGATTTTGCTGATGTGGCCCCAACCCTGCCTCCCTCCGCACCCCACGATGTCAGAAAAAACACAACAGGGGAAATTGGCTGCAGCCAAGAAAAAGGTAAAAACGCACCAGGTTATGGCCCCCAACCCAGCCACAGATCCCCTCTGATGACAAGACCGGTGCCAGAGTCCATACCACTCCTGAGGCATACCAGACTGGGCCCCCCAACCCCAGCGCCTCTGGGCTCCCCCGACCAAAGTCTTGTCAGTCAGCCCCACCCTTTCAGCAAGGAGCCCAGTCCCTGCCCTTGCCAATCACCCCAGGGTGACTTTGGGCGGGTGACTCCTGGGGCTCCCTGCTCCATACTCGGCCCTCACCTCCTGCCACCCCAAGCCCAACCTCCCTGGGCTCTTTGGGCTTGTGTCTCCCAGGACCTGGGTCCCCCAGCCCCAGGCCCCGCCCTCACCAGTCGTCCCTGGGTGACTTTGGGCTGGTGACTCCTGGGGCTCCCTACTGCAGACTCTGCCCTCCCTTCTTGCTGCCCCAAGCTCGACCTCCCTGGGCTTCTTGGGCTGGCGTCTCCGAGGACCTGGGTCAAAATCGTGTGTTTCCCTCACCCATCATGGAGCGGCTACTTGGGCATCACACTGATGTGGTCCCCTCCCCTGGGAGGAGTGGAATGTAGTGATGTCACAGTCCCCCTAGGAACTGTCATTACTGCTGCAAGACCGGCCTTTGATCTTACAACCCAGTCCCCTAAGTTTTCTCACCCCATTTCTGGTTCCTCTGGTTGCAGCACAAATTTCCAGCTGGAAGGGGAGTGGAGACTATGGGACCTAGGAGCAAGAGGTTTCAGGCTGCCTTACTCCCTTAACAATGTCTAATTGACAGTGGGAAAAGCCTACACTTCGCCCGTGAGCTCAAAACGTTGACAGTATGTCTGGGTGGCAATGGGAGAATGGGTTTGGTTTGGTTTTCTCCCAGGCTTCTACTTTCCAGAGAGACTTTAACATTTTTTTCTGAGTTCTCCACGCTTCTGGGACCAGACTGCCCTTCAGTCAGTGGTCTCTGAAGTGAGATTTGCCCATCTTCTGTGGAATAGATCTTGGGAAACTGAACTTGACAGCTTGAATCTTCCTCATATCATCTCAACCTGGGGTACTTTGAGTGCCACAGGATAAATGTGGGACATCTTTCTGAAGCATCATTTTCCCTTGATTCTCTTGAGAAAAAACATTAATGTACTTAGAGATGACAGACACATAGGTTTCCAAGCATATACCAGACTTCTCTCTGAAATGAGGCTTGGGTTGTCATCTTCCTGATAAATTCCCAGATTTAACAGAAAAGCTGCCTTCTGCCATGAGGACACGTTGATATGAAAGTATGAGAGGTACCGGTGCACTTCTTCACACCAATAGACGTGTGAGGATGTATGACTCTAAACCACACGGCCTACAGTTCCTGCCTGCTTAATGCTTACTTTTCTACCTCTGCCCCTGGTTTTGGTCCCTGGCAGCTGCTGATTCAAGGCAAAACCCCAGAGCTTGGAGTCAGAGGACTGAGTTTAAGTTCCAGTATTGCCTTTTTCTTTCTTTCTTTTTTTTTCTATCCATGATATCAATCCCTGTCATTCACTAAATGATTGTGACAACACCTTGTACAGTGGTTGGTGGCATTAAATCAGATGGTGTATAAGAGTATTTTGTCAAAACTGTAAAGGAGGATGTGGCTATAGGGGCTGATAGTTCTCACGAGTGTTACTGCTCTTTTTTCCCACAGCTAAAAAAATTATGGCAGAGGAAGAGCCCTGGCATTCCAGGAGGAAAGCAAATCAATAGCAGTAGCCCTGAAGCATCCACTTCTCGTGGTTACCACTCACCTGGGGATGTGAGTCTTGGCTGGCCAGGCTCCTGGGGACAGGGGGCCCAAGGGGCAGTAGAGGGTAATTGTTAAGATTGTGGACGGACTGTTGGGAACTGGTTAAGAATCCTGGGTTTGAATCCTGCCTCTCCGTCTGCTAAGGATTGATTAGGGATTGATTAGGATATGATTTAGGGCAAGTTGCTTGAGGTCTTTGGGCCTCTCTTTTCACATCTGTATAATAGAGATGGTATTTTTTACTTCCATTTGTGAAGTTTAAATGAGATTCGTTATTGTTGCTTTTATGTGCATCCTTAGTACATGGCCTGCTGCAAACACCCAGGACATCCAGGAAATGGTCGTTTCTGTTTGATATTCCTCATCCCCAGTCTCAAGGGGAAGCCAGGCCAATGAGAAGAGCCATTGCCATCAGGCCTCCCTTTAGGAGTCACTGAAAGGGCCCCACGGTGGATGGTGGGGAGATAAGAACCATGAGAGAAGTTGGCGCAAAGGAGTTATAGGACAAAGGGTCCAAGATAGGCAGAAAAGAAGCTTTTGTCAGTTGATGGGGAAGAAAGGAAGTCAGAGGGCTTAGACAGTGAGGGGGGACAGAACATTTCCATGTGCACTCTCATCTCTTGCAGTCAGCAACAGGGTGTACAGGGAGGGCCCTGTGTCATCTACCCTGAAGGATCTGGAGGTAAGAGGCCCTGGGCCGAGGTGCAGTGACCCTGCAGGCCAGCCCTCCAACCTCCTCCCACAGCAGGGGCTTGTGCCCCTCTGCCAGCTGAGACAGCCCACACCCCCCTCAGCCCTAATGATTGTTCTCTCTACCCTCCCCACAATCTTCCTCCAACTCCTCCTCTCTGCATGCACCTCAGAGCCAGTACCAGCAACTAGAGGTAGCCCTGGATTCAAGCTCCACAATAATCGGCCAACTCAGCAAAAACATCAATTCACTGGGAAGAGTCCAGTGGGGTCCCCCGATTCCAGCCTGTCAATCCTGGACTCCAGTTTCCCTTTGGGGCCCTGAAGAAAGGGTTTAGGGGCCCCTGATGCCAAGGGCAAATGAGGAGCTGGGGTACCCAGGTCTCACCTGGAGG
>NW_022097319.1:0-22541 GCF_006542625.1 Nomascus leucogenys
GTTTCAGAACTGCTCAATCAAAAGTAAGCTTCAACTCTGTGAGTTGCATGCACAGAAGAGAAAGAAGTTTCACAGAATATTTCTGTGTAGTTTTTATTTGGAGATATTCCTTTTTCCACTATGGACCCTTAGCGCTCAGAATGTCAACTTGCAGTTTCTACAGAAAGAGCGTTTCAGAACTGCTCAGTCAAAAGTAAGCTTCATCTCCGTTAGTTGAATGCACAGAAGAGAAAGAAGTTTCACAGAATGCTTCTGTGTAGTTTTTAATTGAAGATATTCCTTTTTCAAATATAGGCCCCTTAGCGCTCCGAATGTCCACACGCAGTTTCTACAGAAATAGTGTTTCAGAACTGCTCATTCAAAAGTAAACTTCAACTCGGTTAGTTGAATGCACAGAACAGAAAGAAGCTTCACAGAATGCTTCTGTGTGGTCTTTATTTGGAGATATCCCTTTTTCCACTACAGGCCCCTTAGCGCTCCGAATGTCCAATTGCAGTTTCTACAAAAAGTGTGTTGCAGAACTGCTCAATCAAAAGTAAGCTTCAACTCTGTTAGTTGAATGCACAGAACAGAAAGAAGTTTCACAGAATGCTTCTCTGTAGTTTTTATTTGAAGATATCCCTTTTTCCACTATAGGCCCATTACCGTTCAGAATGTCCAATTGCAGTTTCTACAGAAAGAGTGCTTCAGAACTGCTCAATCAAAAGTAAGCTTCAACTCTTTTAGTTGAATGCACAGAAGAGAAAGAAGTCTCACAGAATGTTTTTGTGTCGTTTTCACTTGAAGATATTCCTTTTTCCACTATAGGCCCCTTAGCACACCGAATGTTCAGTTGCTGTTTCCACAGAAAGAGTGTTTCAGAACTGCTCAATCAAAAGTAAGCTTCAACTCTGTGAGTTGCATGCACAGAAGAGAAAGAAGTTTCACAGAATATTTCTGTGTAGTTTTTATTTGGAGATATTCCTTTTTCCACTATAGGCCCTTAGCGCTCAGAATGTCAACTTGCAGTTTCTACAGAAATAGTGTTTCAGAACTGCTCAATCAAAAGTAAACTTCAACTCGGTTAGTTGAATGCACAGAACAGAAAGAAGCTTCACAGAATGCTTCTGTGTGGTCTTTATTTGGAGATATCCCTTTTTCCACTACAGGCCCCTTAGCGCTCCGAATGTCCCCATGCCGTTTCTACACAAAGAGTGTTTCAGAACTGCTCGATCCAAAGTAAGCTTCAACACTGTTAGTTGAATTGAGAGAACAGAAAGAAGTTTCACAGAATGCCTCTGTGTAGTTTTTATTTGAAGATATTCCTCTTTCCACTCTAGGCCCCTTAGCACTCCGGGTGTCCGCTTGCAGTTTCTACAGAAAGAGTGTTTCAGAAGTGCTCAATCAAATGAAAGCTTCAACTCTGTTAGTTGAATGTACAGAACAGAAAGTAGTTTCACAGAATGCTTATGTGTAGTTTTTATTTGAAGATATTCCTTTTTCCACTATAGGTTCCTTAGCGCTCCGAATATCCACATGCAGTTTCTACAGAAAGTGTGTTTCAGAACGGCTCAATCAAAAGTCAGCTTCAACTCTGTGAGTTGAATGCACAGAAAAGAAAGAAGTTTCACAGAATCTTTCTGTGTAGTTTTAATTTGGAGATATTCCTTTTTCCATTATAGGACCCTTAGCGCTCAGAATGTCAACATGCAGTTTCTACAGAAAGGGTATTTCAGAACTGCTCAATCAAAAGTAAGCTTCAACTCTGTTAGTTGAATGCACAGAACAGAAAGAAGTTTCACAGAATGCTTCTGTGTAGTTTTTATTTGAAGATATCCCTTTTTCCAAAATAGGCCCCTTAGCGTTCAGAATTTCCACTTGCAGTATGTACAGAAAGAGTGTTTCAGAACTGCTCTGTCAAAAGTAAGCTTCATCTCCGTTAGTTGAAATCACAGAAGAGAAAGAAGTTTCACAGAATGCTTCTGTGTAGTTTTTAATTGAAGATATTCCTTTTTCAAATATAGGCCCCTTAGCGCTCCGAATGTCCACACGCAGTTTCTACAGAAATAGTGTTTCAGAACTGCTCAATCAAAAGTAAACTTCAACTCGGTTAGTTGAATGCACAGAACAGAAAGAAGCTCCACAGAATGCTTCTGTGTAGTCTTTATTTGGAGATATCCCTTTTTCCACTACAGGCCCCTTAGCGCTCCGAATGTCCAATTGCAGTTTCTACAAAAAGTGTGTTGCAGAACTGCTCAATCAAAAGTAAGCTTCAACTCTGTTAGTTGAATGCACAGAACAGAAAGAAGTTTCACAGAATGCTTCTCTGTAGTTTTTATTTGAAGATATCCTTTTTCCACTATAGGCCCATTACCGTTGAGAATGTCCAATTGCAGTTTCTACAGAAAGAGTGCTTCAGAACTGCTCAATCAAAAGTAAGCTTCAACTCTTTTAGTTGAATGCACAGAAGAGAAAGAAGTCTCACAGAATGTTTTTGTGTCGTTTTTACTTGAAGATATTCCTTTTTCCACTATAGGCCCCTTAGCACACCGAATGTTCAGTTGCTGTTTCCACAGAAAGAGTGTTTCAGAACTGCTCAATCAAAAGTAAGCTTCAACTCTGTGAGTTGCATGCACAGAAGAGAAAGAAGTTTCACTGAATGCTTCTGTGTAGTTTTTATTTGAAGATATCCCTTTTTCCGCTACAGGCCCCTTAGCCTTCAGAATGTCCACTTGCAGTTTCTACAGAAAGAGTGTTTCAGAACTACTCACCCAAAAGTAAGCGTCAACTCTGTTAGTTAAAGGCACAGAATAGAAAGAAGTTTCACAGCATGCTTCTGTGTAGTTTCCATTTGAAAATATTCCTTTTTCCACTATAGGTTCCTTAGCGCTCTGAATGTCCACATGCAGTTTCTACAGAAAGTGTGTTTCAGAACTGCTCAATCAAAAGTAAGCTTCAACTCTGTTAGATGAATGCACAGAACAGAAAGAAGTTTCACAGAATGCTTTTGTGTCGTTTTTACTTGAAGATATTCCTTTTTCCACTGTAGGCCCATTAGCACACCGAATTTCCAGGTGCTGTTTCTACAGAAAGAGTGTTTCAGAACTGCTCAATCAAAAGAAAGCTTCATCTCTGTTAGTTGAATGTACAGAACAGAATGAAGTTTCACTGAATGCTTCTGTGTAGTTTTTATTTGAAGATATTCCTTTTTCCACTATAGGTTCCTTAGCCCTCCGAATGTCCACATGCAGTTTCTACAGAAAGTGTGTTTCAGAACGGCTCAATCAAAAGTAAGCTTCAACTCTGTGAGTTGAATGCACAGAAAAGAAAGAAGTTTAACAGAATGTTTTTGTGTCGTTTTTACTTGAAGATATTCCTTTTTCCACTATAGGCCCCTTAGCACACCGAATGTTCAGTTGCTGTTTCTACAGAAAGAGTGTTTCAGAACTGCTCAATCAAAAGTAAGCTTCAACTCTGTGAGTTGCATGCACAGAAGAGAAAGAAGTTTCACAGAATATTTCTGTGTAGTTTTTATTTGGAGATATTCCTTTTTCCACTATGGGACCCTTAGCGCTCAGAATGTCAACTTGCAGTTTCTACAGAAAGAGCGTTTCAGAACTGCTCAGTCAAAAGTAAGCTTCATCTCCGTTAGTTGAATGCACAGAAGAGAAAGAAGTTTCACAGAATGCTTCTGTGTAGTTTTTAATTGAAGATATTCCTTTTTCAAATATAGGCCCCTTAGCGCTCCGAATGTCCACACGCAGTTTCTACAGAAATAGTGTTTCAGAACTGCTCATTCAAAAGTAAACTTCAACTCGGTTAGTTGAATGCACAGAACAGAAAGAAGCTTCACAGAATGCTTCTGTGTGGTCTTTATTTGGAGATATCCCTTTTTCCACTACAGGCCCCTTAGCGCTCCGAATGTCCAATTGCAGTTTCTACAAAAAGTGTGTTGCAGAACTGCTCAATCAAAAGTAAGCTTCAACTCTGTTAGTTGAATGCACAGAACAGAAAGAAGTTTCACAGAATGCTTCTCTGTAGTTTTTATTTGAAGATATCCCTTTTTCCACTATAGGCCCATTACCGTTCAGAATGTCCAATTGCAGTTTCTACAGAAAGAGTGCTTCAGAACTGCTCAATCAAAAGTAAGCTTCAACTCTTTTAGTTGAATGCACAGAAGAGAAAGAAGTCTCACAGAATGCTTTTGTGTCGTTTTCACTTGAAGATATTCCTTTTTCCACTATAGGCCCCTTAGCACACCGAATGTTCAGTTGCTGTTTCCACAGAAAGAGTGTTTCAGAACTGCTCAATCAAAAGTAAGCTTCAACTCTGTGAGTTGCATGCACAGAAGAGAAAGAAGTTTCACAGAATATTTCTGTGTAGTTTTTATTTGGAGATATTCCTTTTTCCACTATGGGACCCTTAGCGCTCAGAATGTCAACTTGCAGTTTCTACAGAAAGAGCGTTTCAGAACTGCTCAATTAAAAGTAAGCTTCAACTCTGTTAGTTGAATGCACAGAACAGAAAGAAGTTTCACTGTATGCTTCTGTGTAGTTTTTATTTGAAGACATTCCTTTTTCCACTACAGGCCCCTTAGCGCTCCGAATGTCCCCATGCCGTTTCTACACATAGAGTGTTTCACAACTGCTCGATCCAAAGTATGCTTCAACACTGTTAGTTGAATTGAGAGAACAGAAAGAAGTTTCACAGAATGCTTCTGTGTAGTTTTTATTTGAAGATATTCCTCTTTCCACTCTAGGCCCCTTAGCACTCCGGGTGTCCGCTTGCAGTTTCTACAGAAAGCGGGTTTCAGAACTGCTCAATCAAAAGTAAGCTTCAACTCTGTTAGTTGAACTCACAGAACAGAAAGTAGTTTCACAGAATGCTTCTGTGTAGTTTTTATTTGAAGATATTCCTTTTTCCACTATAGGTTCCTTAAGCGCTCAGAATGACCAAATGCAGTTTCTACAGAAAGTGTGTTTCAGAACTGCTGAATCAAAAGTAACCTTCAACTCTGTGAGTTGAATGCACAGAACAGAAAGAAGTTTCACAGAAACTTTCTGTGTAGTTTTTATTTGGAGATATTCCTTTTTCCACTATAGGTCCCTTAGCGCACAGAATGTCAACTTGCAGTTTCTACAGAAAGAGTGTTTCAGAAGTGCTCAATCAAAAGAAAGCTTCAACTCTGTTAGTTGAAAGCACAGAACAGAAAGAAGTTTCACTGAATGCTTCTGTGTAGTTTTTATTTGAAGATATCCCTTTTTCCACTATAGGCCCCTTAGCCTTCAGAATGTCCACTTGCAGTTTCTACAGAAAGAGTGTTTCAGAACGACTCACCCAAAAGTAAGCGTCAACTCTGTTAGTTAAAGGCACAGAACAGAAAGAAGTTTCACAGCATGCTTCTGTGTAGTTTCCATTTGAAAATATTCCTTTTTCCACTATAGGTTCCCTAGCGCTCTGAATGTCCACATGCAGTTACTACAGAAACTGTGTTTCAGAACTGCTCAATCAAAAGTAAGCTTCAACTCTGTTAGATGAATGCACAGAACAGATAGAAGTTTCACAGAATGCTTTTGTGTCATTTTTACTTGAAGATATTCCTTTTTCCACTGTAGGCCCATTAGCACACCGAATTTCCAGGTGCTGTTTCTACAGAAAGAGTGTTTCAGAACTGCTCAATCAAATGTAAGCTTCAGCTCTGTTAGGAGAATGCACAGAACAGAAAGAAGTTTCACAGAATCTTTCTGTGTAGTTTTTATTTGGAGATATTCCTTTTTCCATTATAGGACCCTTAGCGCTCAGAATGTCAACTTGCAGTTTCTACAGAAAGAGTGTTTCAGAACTGCTCAATCAAAAGAAAGCTTCATCTCTGTTAGTTGAATGTACAGAACAGAATGAAGTTTCACTGAATGCTTCTGTGTAGTTTTTATTTGAAGATATTCCTTTTTCCACTATAGGTTCCTTAGCCCTCCGAATATCCACATGCAGTTTCTACAGAAAGTGTGTTTCAGAACGGCTCAATCAAAAGTAAGCTTCAACTCTGTGAGTTGAATGCACAGAAAAGAAAGAAGTTTAACAGAATGTTTTTGTGTCGTTTTTACTTGAAGATATTCCTTTTTCCACTATAGGCCCCTTAGCACACCGAATGTTCAGTTGCTGTTTCTACAGAAAGAGTGTTTCAGAACTGCTCAATCAAAAGTAAGCTTCAACTCTGTGAGTTGCATGCACAGAAGAGAAAGAAGTTTCACAGAATATTTCTGTGTAGTTTTTATTTGGAGATATTCCTTTTTCCACTATGGGACCCTTAGCGCTCAGAATGTCAACTTGCAGTTTCTACAGAAAGAGCGTTTCAGAACTGCTCAGTCAAAAGTAAGCTTCATCTCCGTTAGTTGAATGCACAGAAGAGAAAGAAGTTTCACAGAATGCTTCTGTGTAGTTTTTAATTGAAGATATTCCTTTTTCAAATATAGGCCCCTTAGCGCTCCGAATGTCCACACGCAGTTTCTACAGAAATAGTGTTTCAGAACTGCTCATTCAAAAGTAAACTTCAACTCGGTTAGTTGAATGCACAGAACAGAAAGAAGCTTCACAGAATGCTTCTGTGTGGTCTTTATTTGGAGATATCCCTTTTTCCACTACAGGCCCCTTAGCGCTCCGAATGTCCAATTGCAGTTTCTACAAAAAGTGTGTTGCAGAACTGCTCAATCAAAAGTAAGCTTCAACTCTGTTAGTTGAATGCACAGAACAGAAAGAAGTTTCACAGAATGCTTCTCTGTAGTTTTTATTTGAAGATATCCCTTTTTCCACTATAGGCCCATTACCGTTCAGAATGTCCAATTGCAGTTTCTACAGAAAGAGTGCTTCAGAACTGCTCAATCAAAAGTAAGCTTCAACTCTTTTAGTTGAATGCACAGAAGAGAAAGAAGTCTCACAGAATGTTTTTGTGTCGTTTTCACTTGAAGATATTCCTTTTTCCACTATAGGCCCCTTAGCACACCGAATGTTCAGTTGCTGTTTCCACAGAAAGAGTGTTTCAGAACTGCTCAATCAAAAGTAAGCTTCAACTCTGTGAGTTGCATGCACAGAAGAGAAAGAAGTTTCACAGAATATTTCTGTGTAGTTTTTATTTGGAGATATTCCTTTTTCCACTATAGGACCCTTAGCGCTCAGAATGTCAACTTGCAGTTTCTACAGAAATAGTGTTTCAGAACTGCTCAATCAAAAGTAAACTTCAACTCGGTTAGTTGAATGCACAGAACAGAAAGAAGCTTCACAGAATGCTTCTGTGTGGTCTTTATTTGGAGATATCCCTTTTTCCACTACAGGCCCCTTAGCGCTCCGAATGTCCCCATGCCGTTTCTACACAAAGAGTGTTTCAGAACTGCTCGATCCAAAGTAAGCTTCAACACTGTTAGTTGAATTGAGAGAACAGAAAGAAGTTTCACAGAATGCCTCTGTGTAGTTTTTATTTGAAGATATTCCTCTTTCCACTCTAGGCCCCTTAGCACTCCGGGTGTCCGCTTGCAGTTTCTACAGAAAGAGTGTTTCAGAAGTGCTCAATCAAATGAAAGCTTCAACTCTGTTAGTTGAATGTACAGAACAGAAAGTAGTTTCACAGAATGCTTATGTGTAGTTTTTATTTGAAGATATTCCTTTTTCCACTATAGGTTCCTTAGCGCTCCGAATATCCACATGCAGTTTCTACAGAAAGTGTGTTTCAGAACGGCTCAATCAAAAGTCAGCTTCAACTCTGTGAGTTGAATGCACAGAAAAGAAAGAAGTTTCACAGAATCTTTCTGTGTAGTTTTAATTTGGAGATATTCCTTTTTCCATTATAGGACCCTTAGCGCTCAGAATGTCAACATGCAGTTTCTACAGAAAGGGTATTTCAGAACTGCTCAATCAAAAGTAAGCTTCAACTCTGTTAGTTGAATGCACAGAACAGAAAGAAGTTTCACAGAATGCTTCTGTGTAGTTTTTATTTGAAGATATCCCTTTTTCCAAAATAGGCCCCTTAGCGTTCAGAATTTCCACTTGCAGTATGTACAGAAAGAGTGTTTCAGAACTGCTCTGTCAAAAGTAAGCTTCATCTCCGTTAGTTGAATGCACAGAAGAGAAAGAAGTTTCACAGAATGCTTCTGTGTAGTTTTTAATTGAAGATATTCCTTTTTCAAATATAGGCCCCTTAGCGCTCCGAATGTCCACACGCAGTTTCTACAGAAATAGTGTTTCAGAACTGCTCAATCAAAAGTAAACTTCAACTCGGTTAGTTGAATGCACAGAACAGAAAGAAGCTTCACAGAATGCTTCTGTGTAGTCTTTATTTGGAGATATCCCTTTTTCCACTACAGGCCCCTTAGCGCTCCGAATGTCCAATTGCAGTTTCTACAAAAAGTGTGTTGCAGAACTGCTCAATCAAAAGTAAGCTTCAACTCTGTTAGTTGAATGCACAGAACAGAAAGAAGTTTCACAGAATGCTTCTCTGTAGTTTTTATTTGAAGATATCCCTTTTTCCACTATAGGCCCATTACCGTTGAGAATGTCCAATTGCAGTTTCTACAGAAAGAGTGATTCAGAACTGCTCAATCAAAAGTAAGCTTCAACTCTTTTAGTTGAATGCACAGAAGAGAAAGAAGTCTCACAGAATGTTTTTGTGTCGTTTTTACTTGAAGATATTCCTTTTTCCACTATAGGCCCCTTAGCACACCGAATGTTCAGTTGCTGTTTCCACAGAAAGAGTGTTTCAGAACTGCTCAATCAAAAGTAAGCTTCAACTCTGTGAGTTGCATGCACAGAAGAGAAAGAAGTTTCACTGAATGCTTCTGTGTAGTTTTTATTTGAAGATATCCCTTTTTCCGCTATAGGCCCCTTAGCCTTCAGAATGTCCACTTGCAGTTTCTACAGAAAGAGTGTTTCAGAACTACTCACCCAAAAGTAAGCGTCAACTCTGTTAGTTAAAGGCACAGAATAGAAAGAAGTTTCACAGCATGCTTCTGTGTAGTTTCCATTTGAAAATATTCCTTTTTCCACTATAGGTTCCTTAGCGCTCTGAATGTCCACATGCAGTTTCTACAGAAAGTGTGTTTCAGAACTGCTCAATCAAAAGTAAGCTTCAACTCTGTTAGATGAATGCACAGAACAGAAAGAAGTTTCACAGAATGCTTTTGTGTCGTTTTTACTTGAAGATATTCCTTTTTCCACTGTAGGCCCATTAGCACACCGAATTTCCAGGTGCTGTTTCTACAGAAAGAGTGTTTCAGAACTGCTCAATCAAAAGAAAGCTTCATCTCTGTTAGTTGAATGTACAGAACAGAATGAAGTTTCACTGAATGCTTCTGTGTAGTTTTTATTTGAAGATATTCCTTTTTCCACTATAGGTTCCTTAGCCCTCCGAATATCCACATGCAGTTTCTACAGAAAGTGTGTTTCAGAACGGCTCAATCAAAAGTAAGCTTCAACTCTGTGAGTTGAATGCACAGAAAAGAAAGAAGTTTAACAGAATGTTTTTGTGTCGTTTTTACTTGAAGATATTCCTTTTTCCACTATAGGCCCCTTAGCACACCGAATGTTCAGTTGCTGTTTCTACAGAAAGAGTGTTTCAGAACTGCTCAATCAAAAGTAAGCTTCAACTCTGTGAGTTGCATGCACAGAAGAGAAAGAAGTTTCACAGAATATTTCTGTGTAGTTTTTATTTGGAGATATTCCTTTTTCCACTATGGGACCCTTAGCGCTCAGAATGTCAACTTGCAGTTTCTACAGAAAGAGCGTTTCAGAACTGCTCAGTCAAAAGTAAGCTTCATCTCCGTTAGTTGAATGCACAGAAGAGAAAGAAGTTTCACAGAATGCTTCTGTGTAGTTTTTAATTGAAGATATTCCTTTTTCAAATATAGGCCCCTTAGCGCTCCGAATGTCCACACGCAGTTTCTACAGAAATAGTGTTTCAGAACTGCTCATTCAAAAGTAAACTTCAACTCGGTTAGTTGAATGCACAGAACAGAAAGAAGCTTCACAGAATGCTTCTGTGTGGTCTTTATTTGGAGATATCCCTTTTTCCACTACAGGCCCCTTAGCGCTCCGAATGTCCAATTGCAGTTTCTACAAAAAGTGTGTTGCAGAACTGCTCAATCAAAAGTAAGCTTCAACTCTGTTAGTTGAATGCACAGAACAGAAAGAAGTTTCACAGAATGCTTCTCTGTAGTTTTTATTTGAAGATATCCCTTTTTCCACTATAGGCCCATTACCGTTCAGAATGTCCAATTGCAGTTTCTACAGAAAGAGTGCTTCAGAACTGCTCAATCAAAAGTAAGCTTCAACTCTTTTAGTTGAATGCACAGAAGAGAAAGAAGTCTCACAGAATGCTTTTGTGTCGTTTTCACTTGAAGATATTCCTTTTTCCACTATAGGCCCCTTAGCACACCGAATGTTCAGTTGCTGTTTCCACAGAAAGAGTGTTTCAGAACTGCTCAATCAAAAGTAAGCTTCAACTCTGTGAGTTGCATGCACAGAAGAGAAAGAAGTTTCACAGAATATTTCTGTGTAGTTTTTATTTGGAGATATTCCTTTTTCCACTATGGGACCCTTAGCGCTCAGAATGTCAACTTGCAGTTTCTACAGAAAGAGCGTTTCAGAACTGCTCAATTAAAAGTAAGCTTCAACTCTGTTAGTTGAATGCACAGAACAGAAAGAAGTTTCACTGTATGCTTCTGTGTAGTTTTTATTTGAAGACATTCCTTTTTCCACTACAGGCCCCTTAGCGCTCCGAATGTCCCCATGCCGTTTCTACACATAGAGTGTTTCACAACTGCTCGATCCAAAGTATGCTTCAACACTGTTAGTTGAATTGAGAGAACAGAAAGAAGTTTCACAGAATGCTTCTGTGTAGTTTTTATTTGAAGATATTCCTCTTTCCACTCTAGGCCCCTTAGCACTCCGGGTGTCCGCTTGCAGTTTCTACAGAAAGCGGGTTTCAGAACTGCTCAATCAAAAGTAAGCTTCAACTCTGTTAGTTGAACTCACAGAACAGAAAGTAGTTTCACAGAATGCTTCTGTGTAGTTTTTATTTGAAGATATTCCTTTTTCCACTATAGGTTCCTTAAGCGCTCAGAATGACCAATGCAGTTTCTACAGAAAGTGTGTTTCAGAACTGCTGAATCAAAAGTAACCTTCAACTCTGTGAGTTGAATGCACAGAACAGAAAGAAGTTTCACAGAAACTTTCTGTGTAGTTTTTATTTGGAGATATTCCTTTTTCCACTATAGGTCCCTTAGCGCACAGAATGTCAACTTGCAGTTTCTACAGAAAGAGTGTTTCAGAAGTGCTCAATCAAAAGAAAGCTTCAACTCTGTTAGTTGAAAGCACAGAACAGAAAGAAGTTTCACTGAATGCTTCTGTGTAGTTTTTATTTGAAGATATCCCTTTTTCCACTATAGGCCCCTTAGCCTTCAGAATGTCCACTTGCAGTTTCTACAGAAAGAGTGTTTCAGAACGACTCACCCAAAAGTAAGCGTCAACTCTGTTAGTTAAAGGCACAGAACAGAAAGAAGTTTCACAGCATGCTTCTGTGTAGTTTCCATTTGAAAATATTCCTTTTTCCACTATAGGTTCCCTAGCGCTCTGAATGTCCACATGCAGTTACTACAGAAACTGTGTTTCAGAACTGCTCAATCAAAAGTAAGCTTCAACTCTGTTAGATGAATGCACAGAACAGATAGAAGTTTCACAGAATGCTTTTGTGTCATTTTTACTTGAAGATATTCCTTTTTCCACTGTAGGCCCATTAGCACACCGAATTTCCAGGTGCTGTTTCTACAGAAAGAGTGTTTCAGAACTGCTCAATCAAATGTAAGCTTCAGCTCTGTTAGGAGAATGCACAGAACAGAAAGAAGTTTCACAGAATCTTTCTGTGTAGTTTTTATTTGGAGATATTCCTTTTTCCATTATAGGACCCTTAGCGCTCAGAATGTCAACTTGCAGTTTCTACAGAAAGAGTGTTTCAGAACTGCTCAATCAAAAGAAAGCTTCATCTCTGTTAGTTGAATGTACAGAACAGAATGAAGTTTCACTGAATGCTTCTGTGTAGTTTTTATTTGAAGATATTCCTTTTTCCACTATAGGTTCCTTAGCCTCCGAATATCCACATGCAGTTTCTACAGAAAGTGTGTTTCAGAACGGCTCAATCAAAAGTAAGCTTCAACTCTGTGAGTTGAATGCACAGAAAAGAAAGAAGTTTAACAGAATGTTTTTGTGTCGTTTTTACTTGAAGATATTCCTTTTTCCACTATAGGCCCTTAGCACACGAATGTTCAGTTGCTGTTTCTACAGAAAGAGTGTTTCAGAACTGCTCAATCAAAAGTAAGCTTCAACTCTGTGAGTTGCATGCACAGAAGAGAAAGAAGTTTCACAGAATATTTCTGTGTAGTTTTTATTTGGAGATATTCCTTTTTCCACTATGGGACCCTTAGCGCTCAGAATGTCAACTTGCAGTTTCTACAGAAAGAGCGTTTCAGAACTGCTCAGTCAAAAGTAAGCTTCATCTCCGTTAGTTGAATGCACAGAAGAGAAAGAAGTTTCACAGAATGCTTCTGTGTAGTTTTTAATTGAAGATATTCCTTTTTCAAATATAGGCCCCTTAGCGCTCCGAATGTCCACACGCAGTTTCTACAGAAATAGTGTTTCAGAACTGCTCATTCAAAAGTAAACTTCAACTCGGTTAGTTGAATGCACAGAACAGAAAGAAGCTTCACAGAATGCTTCTGTGTGGTCTTTATTTGGAGATATCCCTTTTTCCACTACAGGCCCCTTAGCGCTCCGAATGTCCAATTGCAGTTTCTACAAAAAGTGTGTTGCAGAACTGCTCAATCAAAAGTAAGCTTCAACTCTGTTAGTTGAATGCACAGAACAGAAAGAAGTTTCACAGAATGCTTCTCTGTAGTTTTTATTTGAAGATATCCCTTTTTCCACTATAGGCCCATTACCGTTCAGAATGTCCAATTGCAGTTTCTACAGAAAGAGTGCTTCAGAACTGCTCAATCAAAAGTAAGCTTCAACTCTTTTAGTTGAATGCACAGAAGAGAAAGAAGTCTCACAGAATGTTTTTGTGTCGTTTTCACTTGAAGATATTCCTTTTTCCACTATAGGCCCCTTAGCACACCGAATGTTCAGTTGCTGTTTCCACAGAAAGAGTGTTTCAGAACTGCTCAATCAAAAGTAAGCTTCAACTCTGTGAGTTGCATGCACAGAAGAGAAAGAAGTTTCACAGAATATTTCTGTGTAGTTTTTATTTGGAGATATTCCTTTTTCCACTATAGGACCCTTAGCGCTCAGAATGTCAACTTGCAGTTTCTACAGAAATAGTGTTTCAGAACTGCTCAATCAAAAGTAAACTTCAACTCGGTTAGTTGAATGCACAGAACAGAAAGAAGTTCACAGAATGCTTCTGTGTGTTTTATTTGAGATATCCTTTTTCCACTACAGGCCCCTTAGCGCTCCGAATGTCCCCATGCCGTTTCTACACAAAGAGTGTTTCAGAACTGCTCGATCCAAAGTAAGCTTCAACACTGTTAGTTGAATTGAGAGAACAGAAAGAAGTTTCACAGAATGCTTCTGTGTAGTTTTTATTTGAAGATATTCCTCTTTCCACTCTAGGCCCTTAGCACTCCGGGTGTCCGCTTGCAGTTTCTACAGAAAGAGTGTTTCAGAACTGCTCAATCAAAGAAAGCTTCAACTCTGTTAGTTGAATGTACAGAACAGAAAGTAGTTTCACAGAATGCTTCTGTGTAGTTTTTATTTGAAGATATTCCTTTTTCCACTATAGGTTCCTTAGCGCTCCGAATATCCACATGCAGTTTCTACAGAAAGTGTGTTTCAGAACTGCTCAATCAAAAGTAAGCTTCAACTCTGTGAGTTGAATGCACAGAAAAGAAAGAAGTTTCACAGAATCTTTCTGTGTAGTTTTTATTTGGAGATATTCCTTTTTCCATATAGGCCCTTAGCGCTCAGAATGTCAACTGCAGTTTCTACAGAAAGAGTGTTTCAGAACTGCTCAATCAAAAGTAAGCTTCAACTCTGTTAGTTGAATGCACAGAACAGAAAGAAGTTTCACAGAATGCTTCTGTGTAGTTTTTATTTGAAGATATCCCTTTTTCCACTATAGGCCCCTTAGCGCTTCCAGAATGTCCAATTGCAGTTTCTACAAAAAGTGTTTCAGAACTGCTCAATCAAAAGTAAGCTTCAACTCTGTTAGTTGAATGCACAGAACAGAAAGAAGTTTCACAGAATGCTTCTCTGTAGTTTTTATTTGAAGATATCCCTTTTTCCACTATAGGCCCATTACCGTTCAGAATGTCCAATTGCAGTTTCTACAGAAAGAGTGCTTCAGAACTGCTCAATCAAAAGTAAGCTTCAACTCTTTTAGTTGAATGCACAGAAGAGAAAGAAGTCTCACAGAATGTTTTGTGTCGTTTTACTTGAAGATATTCCTTTTTCCACTATAGGCCCCTTAGCACACCGAATGTTCAGTTGCTGTTTCCACAGAAAGAGTGTTTCAGAACTGCTCAATCAAAAGTAAGCTTCAACTCTGTGAGTTGCATGCACAGAAGAGAAAGAAGTTTCACAGAATATTTCTGTGTAGTTTTTATTTGGAGATATTCCTTTTTCCACTATGGGACCCTTAGCGCTCAGAATGTCAACTTGCAGTTTCTACAGAAAGAGCGTTTCAGAACTGCTCAATTAAAAGTAAGCTTCAACTCTGTTAGTTGAATGCACAGAACAGAAAGAAGTTTCACTGTATGCTTCTGTGTAGTTTTTATTTGAAGACATTCCTTTTTCCACTACAGGCCCCTTAGCGCTCCGAATGTCCCCATGCCGTTTCTACACATAGAGTGTTTCACAACTGCTCGATCCAAAGTATGCTTCAACACTGTTAGTTGAATTGAGAGAACAGAAAGAAGTTTCACAGAATGCTTCTGTGTAGTTTTTATTTGAAGATATTCCTCTTTCCACTCTAGGCCCCTTAGCACTCCGGGTGTCCGCTTGCAGTTTCTACAGAAAGCGGGTTTCAGAACTGCTCAATCAAAAGTAAGCTTCAACTCTGTTAGTTGAACTCACAGAACAGAAAGTAGTTTCACAGAATGCTTCTGTGTAGTTTTTATTTGAAGATATTCCTTTTTCCACTATAGGTTCCTTAAGCGCTCAGAATGACCAATGCAGTTTCTACAGAAAGTGTGTTTCAGAACTGCTGAATCAAAAGTAACCTTCAACTCTGTGAGTTGAATGCACAGAACAGAAAGAAGTTTCACAGAAACTTTCTGTGTAGTTTTTATTTGGAGATATTCCTTTTTCCACTATAGGTCCCTTAGCGCACAGAATGTCAACTTGCAGTTTCTACAGAAAGAGTGTTTCAGAAGTGCTCAATCAAAAGAAAGCTTCAACTCTGTTAGTTGAAAGCACAGAACAGAAAGAAGTTTCACTGAATGCTTCTGTGTAGTTTTTATTTGAAGATATCCCTTTTTCCACTATAGGCCCCTTAGCCTTCAGAATGTCCACTTGCAGTTTCTACAGAAAGAGTGTTTCAGAACGACTCACCCAAAAGTAAGCGTCAACTCTGTTAGTTAAAGGCACAGAACAGAAAGAAGTTTCACAGCATGCTTCTGTGTAGTTTCCATTTGAAAATATTCCTTTTTCCACTATAGGTTCCCTAGCGCTCTGAATGTCCACATGCAGTTACTACAGAAACTGTGTTTCAGAACTGCTCAATCAAAAGTAAGCTTCAACTCTGTTAGATGAATGCACAGAACAGATAGAAGTTTCACAGAATGCTTTTGTGTCATTTTTACTTGAAGATATTCCTTTTTCCACTGTAGGCCCATTAGCACACCGAATTTCCAGGTGCTGTTTCTACAGAAAGAGTGTTTCAGAACTGCTCAATCAAATGTAAGCTTCAGCTCTGTTAGGAGAATGCACAGAACAGAAAGAAGTTTCACAGAATCTTTCTGTGTAGTTTTTATTTGGAGATATTCCTTTTTCCATTATAGGACCCTTAGCGCTCAGAATGTCAACTTGCAGTTTCTACAGAAAGAGTGTTTCAGAACTGCTCAATCAAAAGAAAGCTTCATCTCTGTTAGTTGAATGTACAGAACAGAATGAAGTTTCACTGAATGCTTCTGTGTAGTTTTTATTTGAAGATATTCCTTTTTCCACTATAGGTTCCTTAGCCCTCCGAATATCCACATGCAGTTTCTACAGAAAGTGTGTTTCAGAACGGCTCAATCAAAAGTAAGCTTCAACTCTGTGAGTTGAATGCACAGAAAAGAAAGAAGTTTAACAGAATGTTTTTGTGTCGTTTTTACTTGAAGATATTCCTTTTTCCACTATAGGCCCCTTAGCACACCGAATGTTCAGTTGCTGTTTCTACAGAAAGAGTGTTTCAGAACTGCTCAATCAAAAGTAAGCTTCAACTCTGTGAGTTGCATGCACAGAAGAGAAAGAAGTTTCACAGAATATTTCTGTGTAGTTTTTATTTGGAGATATTCCTTTTTCCACTATGGGACCCTTAGCGCTCAGAATGTCAACTTGCAGTTTCTACAGAAAGAGCGTTTCAGAACTGCTCAGTCAAAAGTAAGCTTCATCTCCGTTAGTTGAATGCACAGAAGAGAAAGAAGTTTCACAGAATGCTTCTGTGTAGTTTTTAATTGAAGATATTCCTTTTTCAAATATAGGCCCCTTAGCGCTCCGAATGTCCACACGCAGTTTCTACAGAAATAGTGTTTCAGAACTGCTCATTCAAAAGTAAACTTCAACTCGGTTAGTTGAATGCACAGAACAGAAAGAAGCTTCACAGAATGCTTCTGTGTGGTCTTTATTTGGAGATATCCCTTTTTCCACTACAGGCCCCTTAGCGCTCCGAATGTCCAATTGCAGTTTCTACAAAAAGTGTGTTGCAGAACTGCTCAATCAAAAGTAAGCTTCAACTCTGTTAGTTGAATGCACAGAACAGAAAGAAGTTTCACAGAATGCTTCTCTGTAGTTTTTATTTGAAGATATCCCTTTTTCCACTATAGGCCCATTACCGTTCAGAATGTCCAATTGCAGTTTCTACAGAAAGAGTGCTTCAGAACTGCTCAATCAAAAGTAAGCTTCAACTCTTTTAGTTGAATGCACAGAAGAGAAAGAAGTCTCACAGAATGTTTTTGTGTCGTTTTCACTTGAAGATATTCCTTTTTCCACTATAGGCCCCTTAGCACACCGAATGTTCAGTTGCTGTTTCCACAGAAAGAGTGTTTCAGAACTGCTCAATCAAAAGTAAGCTTCAACTCTGTGAGTTGCATGCACAGAAGAGAAAGAAGTTTCACAGAATATTTCTGTGTAGTTTTTATTGGAGATATTCCTTTTTCCACTATAGGCCCTTAGCGCTCAGAATGTCAACTTGCAGTTTCTACAGAAATAGTGTTTCAGAACTGCTCAATCAAAAGTAAACTTCAACTCGGTTAGTTGAATGCACAGAACAGAAAGAAGCTTCACAGAATGCTTCTGTGTGGTCTTTATTTGGAGATATCCCTTTTTCCACTACAGGCCCCTTAGCGCTCCGAATGTCCCCATGCCGTTTCTACACAAAGAGTGTTTCAGAACTGCTCGATCCAAAGTAAGCTTCAACACTGTTAGTTGAATTGAGAGAACAGAAAGAAGTTTCACAGAATGCCTCTGTGTAGTTTTTATTTGAAGATATTCCTCTTTCCACTCTAGGCCCCTTAGCACTCCGGGTGTCCGCTTGCAGTTTCTACAGAAAGAGTGTTTCAGAAGTGCTCAATCAAATGAAAGCTTCAACTCTGTTAGTTGAATGTACAGAACAGAAAGTAGTTTCACAGAATGCTTATGTGTAGTTTTTATTTGAAGATATTCCTTTTTCCACTATAGGTTCCTTAGCGCTCCGAATATCCACATGCAGTTTCTACAGAAAGTGTGTTTCAGAACGGCTCAATCAAAAGTCAGCTTCAACTCTGTGAGTTGAATGCACAGAAAAGAAAGAAGTTTCACAGAATCTTTCTGTGTAGTTTTAATTTGGAGATATTCCTTTTTCCATTATAGGACCCTTAGCGCTCAGAATGTCAACATGCAGTTTCTACAGAAAGGGTATTTCAGAACTGCTCAATCAAAAGTAAGCTTCAACTCTGTTAGTTGAATGCACAGAACAGAAAGAAGTTTCACAGAATGCTTCTGTGTAGTTTTTATTTGAAGATATCCCTTTTTCCAAAATAGGCCCCTTAGCGTTCAGAATTTCCACTTGCAGTATGTACAGAAAGAGTGTTTCAGAACTGCTCTGTCAAAAGTAAGCTTCATCTCCGTTAGTTGAATGCACAGAAGAGAAAGAAGTTTCACAGAATGCTTCTGTGTAGTTTTTAATTGAAGATATTCCTTTTTCAAATATAGGCCCCTTAGCGCTCCGAATGTCCACACGCAGTTTCTACAGAAATAGTGTTTCAGAACTGCTCAATCAAAAGTAAACTTCAACTCGGTTAGTTGAATGCACAGAACAGAAAGAAGCTCCACAGAATGCTTCTGTGTAGTCTTTATTTGGAGATATCCCTTTTTCCACTACAGGCCCCTTAGCGCTCCGAATGTCCAATTGCAGTTTCTACAAAAAGTGTGTTGCAGAACTGCTCAATCAAAAGTAAGCTTCAACTCTGTTAGTTGAATGCACAGAACAGAAAGAAGTTTCACAGAATGCTTCTGTGTAGTTTTTATTTGAAGATATCCTTTTTCCACTATAGGCCCATTACCGTTGAGAATGTCCAATTGCAGTTTCTACAGAAAGAGTGCTTCAGAACTGCTCAATCAAAAGTAAGCTTCAACTCTTTTAGTTGAATGCACAGAAGAGAAAGAAGTCTCACAGAATGTTTTTGTGTCGTTTTTACTTGAAGATATTCCTTTTTCCACTATAGGCCCCTTAGCACACCGAATGTTCAGTTGCTGTTTCCACAGAAAGAGTGTTTCAGAACTGCTCAATCAAAAGTAAGCTTCAACTCTGTGAGTTGCATGCACAGAAGAGAAAGAAGTTTCACTGAATGCTTCTGTGTAGTTTTTATTTGAAGATATCCCTTTTTCCGCTATAGGCCCCTTAGCCTTCAGAATGTCCACTTGCAGTTTCTACAGAAAGAGTGTTTCAGAACTACTCACCCAAAAGTAAGCGTCAACTCTGTTAGTTAAAGGCACAGAATAGAAAGAAGTTTCACAGCATGCTTCTGTGTAGTTTCCATTTGAAAATATTCCTTTTTCCACTATAGGTTCCTTAGCGCTCTGAATGTCCACATGCAGTTTCTACAGAAAGTGTGTTTCAGAACTGCTCAATCAAAAGTAAGCTTCAACTCTGTTAGATGAATGCACAGAACAGAAAGAAGTTTCACAGAATGCTTTTGTGTCGTTTTTACTTGAAGATATTCCTTTTTCCACTGTAGGCCCATTAGCACACCGAATTTCCAGGTGCTGTTTCTACAGAAAGAGTGTTTCAGAACTGCTCAATCAAAAGAAAGCTTCATCTCTGTTAGTTGAATGTACAGAACAGAATGAAGTTTCACTGAATGCTTCTGTGTAGTTTTTATTTGAAGATATTCCTTTTTCCACTATAGGTTCCTTAGCCCTCCGAATATCCACATGCAGTTTCTACAGAAAGTGTGTTTCAGAACGGCTCAATCAAAAGTAAGCTTCAACTCTGTGAGTTGAATGCACAGAAAAGAAAGAAGTTTAACAGAATGTTTTTGTGTCGTTTTTACTTGAAGATATTCCTTTTTCCACTATAGGCCCCTTAGCACACCGAATGTTCAGTTGCTGTTTCTACAGAAAGAGTGTTTCAGAACTGCTCAATCAAAAGTAAGCTTCAACTCTGTGAGTTGCATGCACAGAAGAGAAAGAAGTTTCACAGAATATTTCTGTGTAGTTTTTATTTGGAGATATTCCTTTTTCCACTATGGGACCCTTAGCGCTCAGAATGTCAACTTGCAGTTTCTACAGAAAGAGCGTTTCAGAACTGCTCAGTCAAAAGTAAGCTTCATCTCCGTTAGTTGAATGCACAGAAGAGAAAGAAGTTTCACAGAATGCTTCTGTGTAGTTTTTAATTGAAGATATTCCTTTTTCAAATATAGGCCCCTTAGCGCTCCGAATGTCCACACGCAGTTTCTACAGAAATAGTGTTTCAGAACTGCTCATTCAAAAGTAAACTTCAACTCGGTTAGTTGAATGCACAGAACAGAAAGAAGCTTCACAGAATGCTTCTGTGTGGTCTTTATTTGGAGATATCCCTTTTTCCACTACAGGCCCCTTAGCGCTCCGAATGTCCAATTGCAGTTTCTACAAAAAGTGTGTTGCAGAACTGCTCAATCAAAAGTAAGCTTCAACTCTGTTAGTTGAATGCACAGAACAGAAAGAAGTTTCACAGAATGCTTCTCTGTAGTTTTTATTTGAAGATATCCCTTTTTCCACTATAGGCCCATTACCGTTCAGAATGTCCAATTGCAGTTTCTACAGAAAGAGTGCTTCAGAACTGCTCAATCAAAAGTAAGCTTCAACTCTTTTAGTTGAATGCACAGAAGAGAAAGAAGTCTCACAGAATGCTTTTGTGTCGTTTTCACTTGAAGATATTCCTTTTTCCACTATAGGCCCCTTAGCACACCGAATGTTCAGTTGCTGTTTCCACAGAAAGAGTGTTTCAGAACTGCTCAATCAAAAGTAAGCTTCAACTCTGTGAGTTGCATGCACAGAAGAGAAAGAAGTTTCACAGAATATTTCTGTGTAGTTTTTATTTGGAGATATTCCTTTTTCCACTATGGGACCCTTAGCGCTCAGAATGTCAACTTGCAGTTTCTACAGAAAGAGCGTTTCAGAACTGCTCAATTAAAAGTAAGCTTCAACTCTGTTAGTTGAATGCACAGAACAGAAAGAAGTTTCACTGTATGCTTCTGTGTAGTTTTTATTTGAAGACATTCCTTTTTCCACTACAGGCCCCTTAGCGCTCCGAATGTCCCCATGCCGTTTCTACACATAGAGTGTTTCACAACTGCTCGATCCAAAGTATGCTTCAACACTGTTAGTTGAATTGAGAGAACAGAAAGAAGTTTCACAGAATGCTTCTGTGTAGTTTTTATTTGAAGATATTCCTCTTTCCACTCTAGGCCCCTTAGCACTCCGGGTGTCCGCTTGCAGTTTCTACAGAAAGCGGGTTTCAGAACTGCTCAATCAAAAGTAAGCTTCAACTCTGTTAGTTGAACTCACAGAACAGAAAGTAGTTTCACAGAATGCTTCTGTGTAGTTTTTATTTGAAGATATTCCTTTTTCCACTATAGGTTCCTTAAGCGCTCAGAATGACCACATGCAGTTTCTACAGAAAGTGTGTTTCAGAACTGCTGAATCAAAAGTAACCTTCAACTCTGTGAGTTGAATGCACAGAACAGAAAGAAGTTTCACAGAAACTTTCTGTGTAGTTTTTATTTGGAGATATTCCTTTTTCCACTATAGGTCCCTTAGCGCACAGAATGTCAACTTGCAGTTTCTACAGAAAGAGTGTTTCAGAAGTGCTCAATCAAAAGAAAGCTTCAACTCTGTTAGTTGAAAGCACAGAACAGAAAGAAGTTTCACTGAATGCTTCTGTGTAGTTTTTATTTGAAGATATCCCTTTTTCCACTATAGGCCCCTTAGCCTTCAGAATGTCCACTTGCAGTTTCTACAGAAAGAGTGTTTCAGAACGACTCACCCAAAAGTAAGCGTCAACTCTGTTAGTTAAAGGCACAGAACAGAAAGAAGTTTCACAGCATGCTTCTGTGTAGTTTCCATTTGAAAATATTCCTTTTTCCACTATAGGTTCCCTAGCGCTCTGAATGTCCACATGCAGTTACTACAGAAACTGTGTTTCAGAACTGCTCAATCAAAAGTAAGCTTCAACTCTGTTAGATGAATGCACAGAACAGATAGAAGTTTCACAGAATGCTTTTGTGTCATTTTTACTTGAAGATATTCCTTTTTCCACTGTAGGCCCATTAGCACACCGAATTTCCAGGTGCTGTTTCTACAGAAAGAGTGTTTCAGAACTGCTCAATCAAATGTAAGCTTCAGCTCTGTTAGGAGAATGCACAGAACAGAAAGAAGTTTCACAGAATCTTTCTGTGTAGTTTTTATTTGGAGATATTCCTTTTTCCATTATAGGACCCTTAGCGCTCAGAATGTCAACTTGCAGTTTCTACAGAAAGAGTGTTTCAGAACTGCTCAATCAAAAGAAAGCTTCATCTCTGTTAGTTGAATGTACAGAACAGAATGAAGTTTCACTGAATGCTTCTGTGTAGTTTTTATTTGAAGATATTCCTTTTTCCACTATAGGTTCCTTAGCCCTCCGAATATCCACATGCAGTTTCTACAGAAAGTGTGTTTCAGAACGGCTCAATCAAAAGTAAGCTTCAACTCTGTGAGTTGAATGCACAGAAAAGAAAGAAGTTTAACAGAATGTTTTTGTGTCGTTTTTACTTGAAGATATTCCTTTTCCACTATAGGCTTGCAACCACTGTTGTTGTGTTTACAGAAAAGAA
>NW_022097320.1:0-12994 GCF_006542625.1 Nomascus leucogenys
CAATCAAAATTAAGGTTCAAACTCTGTTAGTTGAATGCACAGAACAGAAGAAGTTTCACAGAATGCTTCTGTGTAGTTTTTATTTGAAGGTATTCTTTTCCGCTATAGGCCTCTTAGCGCTCCGAAGTCCACTTGCATTTTCTACAGAAAGAGTGTTTCAGAACTGCTCAATCAAAATAAGGTTCAACTCTGTTAGTTGAATGCACAGAACAGAAGAAGTTTCACAGATAGCTTCTGTGTAGTTTTATGTGAACTTTTTCCTTTTTCCACTATAGGCCTCTTAGCGCCCTGAATGTCCACTTGTATTTTCTACAGAAAGAGTGTTTCAGAACTGCTCAATCAAAAGTAAGGTTCAACTCTGTTAGTTGAATGCACAGAACAGTAAGAAGTTTCACAGATTTCTTCTGTGTAGTTTTTATTGAAATATTCCTTTTTCCACTATAGGCCTCTTAGCGCCCTGAATGTCCACTTGCATTTTCTACAGAAAGAGTGTTTCAGAACTGCTCAATCAAAAGTAGTTCAACTCTGTTAGTTGAATGCACAGAACAGAAAGAAGTTTCACAGATGCTTCTGTGTAGTTTTTATTTGAAATATTCTTTTTCCGCTATAGGCCTCTTAGCGCCGAATGTCCACGTCATTTTCTACAGAAAGAGTGTTTCAGAACTGCTCAATCAAGTAAGGTTCAACTCTGTTAGTTGAATGCCAGAACAGAAAGAAGTTTCACAGATTGCTTCTGTGTAGTTTTTTTTGAAGATATTCCTTTTTCTACTATGGCCTCTTAGCGCCCGAATGTCCACTTGCATTTTCTACAGAAAGAGTGTTTCAGAACTGCTCAATCAAAATAAGGTTCAACTCTGTTAGTTGAATGCACAGAACAGAAAGAAGTTTCACAGATTGCTTCTGTGTAGTTTTTTTTGAAGATATTCCTTTTTCCTATAGGCCTCTTAGCGCCAATGTCCACTTGTTTTTTCTACAGAAAGAGTGTTTCAGAACTGCTCAATCAAAACTAAGGTTCAACTCTGTTAGTTGAATGCACAGAACAGAGAAAGTTTCACAGATTCTTCTTGTAGTTTTTTTTTGAAGATATTCCTTTCCACTATAGGCCTCTTAGCGCCCTGAATGTCCACTTGTTTTCTACAGAAAGAGTGTTTCAGAACTGCTCAATCAAAATTAAGGTTCAACTCTGTTAGTTTAAAGCACAGAACAGAAGAAGTTTCACAGATTGCTTCTGTAGTTTTTTTGAAGATATTCCTTTTTCCACTATAGGCCTCTTAGCGCCCTGAATGTCCACTTGCATTTTCTACAGAAAGAGTGTTTCAGAACTGTCAATCAAAATTAAGGTTCAACTGTGTTAGTTGAACAGAACCGTAAGATTTTCACAGATTGCTTCTGTGTAGTTTTTATTTGAAGGTGTTCCTTTTTCCACCATAGGCCTCTTAGCGCCCTGAATGTCCACTTGCATTTTCTACAGAAAGGGTGTTTCAGACTTCTCAATAAATGTAAGGTTGAACTCTGTCAGTTGAATGCACAGAACTGTAAGATGTTCACAGATAGCTTCTTTGTAGTTTTTATTTGAACATATACCTTTTCTCAACTATAGGCCTCTTAGCGCCCTGAATGTTCACATGCATTTTCTGCAGAAAGAGTGTTTCATTATTCTCAATATAAACTAAGGTTCAACTCGTTAGTTAATGCACAGAACAGTAAGAATTTCACGATTTTCTGTGTAGTTTTTATTTGAACATATTTTTTTCCGCTATATTAGGCCTTTTCTTTTTTCAGGGTTAACTGTATATAAAGGTTCAACTCTGTTGTTGAAGAGAAAGTAAGAATTCGCATTTTCTTCATTTATTTGAATATTCTTTTCAGTATAGTCTTAGCTCCTGAATTCAATTCATTTTCTATAGAAAGGGTTCAGAAGTGCTCAATCAAAGAAGTTCAACTCTGTTAGATGAATGCAAAGAACAGAAAAAGTTTCACAGAATCCTTCTGTGTAGTTTGTATTTGAAAGTATTCCTTTTTCCGCTATAGGCCTCTTAGCGCTCCGAAGGTCCACTTGCATTTTCTACAGAAAGAGTGTTTCAGAACTCCTCAATCAAAAGTAAGGTTCAAGTCCGTTAGTTGAATGCACAGAACAGACAGAAGTTCACAGATAGATTCTGTGTAGTTTTTATGTGAACTTTTTTTTTTCCACTAGAGTCCTCTTAGCGCCTTGAATGTCCACTTGTATTTTCTACAGAAAGAGTGTTTCAGAACTGCTCAATCAAAACTGAGGTTCAACTCTGTTAGTTGAATGCACAGAACAGTAAGAAGTTTCACAGATTTCTTCTGTGCAGTTTTTATTTGAAAATATTCCTTTCCACTATAGGCCGCATAGCGCCCTGAATGTCCAATTGCATTTTCTACAGAAAGAGTGTTTCAGAACTGCTCAATCAAAACTAAGGTTAAACTCTGTTAGTTGAATGCACAGAACAGAAAGAAGTTTCACAGAATGCTTCTGTGTAGTTTGTATTTGAAGGTATTACTTTTTCCGCTATAGGCCTCTTAGCCCCGAAGTCCACTTGCATTTTCTACAGAAAGAGTGTTTCAGAACTTCTCAATCAAAAGTAAGGTTCAACTCCGTTATTTGAATGCACAGAACAGAGAGAAGTTTCACAGATAGCTTCTGTGTAGTTTTTATGTGAACTTTTCCTTTTCCACTATAGTCCTCTTAGCGCCCTGAATGTCCACTGTATTTTCTACAGAAAGAGTGTTTCAAACTGCTCAATCAAAATTGAGGTTCAACTCTGTTAGTTGAATGCACAGAACAGTAAGAAGTTTCACAGATTTCTTCTGTGCAGTTTTTATTTGAAAATATTCCTTTTCCACTATAGCCTCTTAGCGCCCTGAATGTCCACTTGCATTTTCTACAGAAAGAGTGTTTCAGAACTGCTCAATCAAAAGTAAAGTTAAACTCTGTTAGTTGAATGCAATGAACAGAAAGAAGTTTCACAGAATGCTTCTGTGTAGTTTTTATTGAAGATATTACTTTTCCGCTGTAGGCCTCTTAGCGCTCCGAAGTCCACGTCCATTTTCTACAGAAAGAGTGTTTCAGAACTGCTCAATCAAAAGTAAGGTTCAACTCTGTTAGTTGAATGCACAGAACAGAAAGAAGTTTCACAGATTGCTTCTGTATAGTTTTTGTTTGAAGATATTCCTTTTTCTACTATGGGCCTCTTAGCGCCATGAATGTCCACTTGCATTTTCTACAGAAAGAGTGTTTCAGAACTGCTCAATCCAAACTAAGGTTCAACTCTGTTAGTTGAATGCACAGAACAGAGAGAAGTTTCACAGATATCTTCTGTGTAGTTTTTATTTGAACCTATTCCTTTTTCCACTATAGGCCTCTTAGCGCCCTGAATGTCCACTTGTATTTCTACAGAAAGAGTGTTTCAGAACTGCTCAATCAAAACTAAGGTTCAACTCTGTTAGTTGAAAGCACAGAACAGAAAGAAGTTTCACAGATTGCTTCTTTGTAGTTTTTGTTTGAAGATATTCCCTTGTCCACTATAGGCCTCTTAGAGCCATGAATGTCCACTTGCATTTTCTACAGAAAGAGTGTTTCAGAACTGTTCAATCAAAATTAAGGTTCAACTGTGTTAGTTTAAAGAACAGAACCGTAAGAAGTTTCACAGATTGCTTCTGTGTAATTTTATTTGAAGGTGTTCCTTTTTCCACCATAGGCCTCTTAGCGCCCTGAATGTCCACTTGCATTTTCTACAGAAAGGGTGTTTCAGAACTGCTCAATCAAATGTAAGGTTGAACTCTGTCAGTTGAATGCACAGAACTGTAAGATGTTTCACAGATAGCTTCTTTGTAGTTTTTATTTGAACATATACCTTTCTCAACTATAGGCCTCTTAGCGCCCTGAATGTTCACATGCATTTTCTGCAGAAAGAGTGTTTCATTACTTCTCAATATAAACTAAGGTTCAACTCTGTTAGTTGAATGCACAGAACAGTAAGAAGTTTCACAGATTTCTTCTGTGTAGTTTTTATTTGAACATATTCATTTTTCCGCTATAGCCTCTTAGCGCCCTGAATGTTCACTTGCATTTTCTACAGAAAGAGTGTTTCAGAACTGCTCAATAATAACTAAGGTTCAACTCTGTTAGTTGAATGCACAGAACAGTAAGAAGTTTCGCAGATTGCTTCTGTGCAGTTTTTATTTGAAAATATTCCTTTTTCCAGTATAGGCCTCTTAGCTCCCTGAATGTCCAATTGCATTTTCTATAGAAAGGGTGTTTCAGAAGTGCTCAATCAAAAGTAAGGTTCAACTCTGTTAGATGAATGCAAAGAACAGAAAGAAGTTTCAAGAATCCTTCTGTTAGTAAGTTTCTTTTGAAAGTAGTTTCAAGATTCTTTTCCGCTATAGGCTCTTAGCGCTCCGAAGTCCACTTGCATTTCTACAGAAAGAGTGTTTCAGAACTCCTCAATCAAAAGTAAGGTTCAAGTCCGTTAGTTGAATGCACAGAACAGACAGAAGTTTCACAGATAGATTCTGTGTAGTTTTTATGTGAACTTTTCTTTTTTCCACTATAGTCCTCTTAGCGCCTTGAATGTCCACTTGTATTTTCTACAGAAAGAGTGTTTCAGAACTGCTCAATCAAAACTGAGGTTCAACTCTGTTAGTTGAATGCACAGAACAGTAAGAAGTTTCACAGATTTCTTCTGTGCAGTTTTTATTTGAAAATATTCCTTTTCCACTATAGGCCGCATAGCGCCCTGAATGTCCAATTGCATTTTCTACAGAAAGAGTGTTTCAGAACTGCTCAATCAAAATTAAGGTTAAACTCTGTTAGTTGAATGCACAGAACAGAAAGAAGTTTCACAGAATGCTTCTGTGTAGTTTGTATTTGAAGGTATTACTTTTTCCGCTATAGGCCTCTTAGCGCTCCGAAGGTCCACTTGCATTTTCTACAGAAAGAGTGTTTCAGAACTTCTCAATCAAAAGTAAGGTTCAACTCCGTTATTTGAATGCACAGAACAGAGAGAAGTTTCACAGATAGCTTCTGTGTAGTTTTTATGTGAACTTTTTCCTTTTTCCACTATAGTCCTCTTAGCGCCCTGAATGTCCACTTGTATTTTCTACAGAAAGAGTGTTTCAGAACTGCTCAATCAAAATTGAGGTTCAACTCTGTTAGTTGAATGCACAGAACAGTAAGAAGTTTCACAGATTTCTTCTGTGCAGTTTTTATTTGAAAATATTCCTTTTCCACTATAGGCCTCTTAGCGCCCTGAATGTCCACTTGCATTTTCTACAGAAAGAGTGTTTCAGAACTGCTCAATCAAAAGTAAAGTTAAACTCTGTTAGTTGAATGCAATGAACAGAAAGAAGTTTCACAGAATGCTTCTGTGTAGTTTTTATTTGAAGATATTACTTTTTCCGCTGTAGGCCTCTTAGCGCTCCGAAGGTCCACGTCCATTTTCTACAGAAAGAGTGTTTCAGAACTGCTCAATCAAAAGTAAGGTTCAACTCTGTTAGTTGAATGCACAGAACAGAAAGAAGTTTCACAGATTGCTTCTGTATAGTTTTTGTTTGAAGATATTCCTTTTTCTACTATGGGCCTCTTAGCGCCATGAATGTCCACTTGCATTTTCTACAGAAAGAGTGTTTCAGAACTGCTCAATCCAAACTAAGGTTCAACTCTGTTAGTTGAATGCACAGAACAGAGAGAAGTTTCACAGATATCTTCTGTGTAGTTTTTATTTGAACCTATTCCTTTTTCCACTATAGGCCTCTTAGCGCCCTGAATGTCCACTTGTATTTTCTACAGAAAGAGTGTTTCAGAACTGCTCAATCAAAACTAAGGTTCAACTCTGTTAGTTGAAAGCACAGAACAGAAAGAAGTTTCACAGATTGCTTCTTTGTAGTTTTTGTTTGAAGATATTCCCTTGTCCACTATAGGCCTCTTAGAGCCATGAATGTCCACTTGCATTTTCTACAGAAAGAGTGTTTCAGAACTGTTCAATCAAAATTAAGGTTCAACTGTGTTAGTTTAAAGAACAGAACCGTAAGAAGTTTCACAGATTGCTTCTGTGTAATTTTTATTTGAAGGTGTTCCTTTTTCCACCATAGGCCTCTTAGCGCCCTGAATGTCCACTTGCATTTTCTACAGAAAGGGTGTTTCAGAACTGCTCAATCAAATGTAAGGTTGAACTCTGTCAGTTGAATGCACAGAACTGTAAGATGTTTCACAGATAGCTTCTTTGTAGTTTTTATTTGAACATATACCTTTCTCAACTATAGGCCTCTTAGCGCCCTGAATGTTCACATGCATTTTCTGCAGAAAGAGTGTTTCATTACTTCTCAATATAAACTAAGGTTCAACTCTGTTAGTTGAATGCACAGAACAGTAAGAAGTTTCACAGATTTCTTCTGTGTAGTTTTTATTTGAACATATTCATTTTTCCGCTATAGGCCTCTTAGCGCCCTGAATGTTCACTTGCATTTTCTACAGAAAGAGTGTTTCAGAACTGCTCAATAATAACTAAGGTTCAACTCTGTTAGTTGAATGCACAGAACAGTAAGAAGTTTCGCAGATTGCTTCTGTGCAGTTTTTATTTGAAAATATTCCTTTTTCCAGTATAGGCCTCTTAGCTCCCTGAATGTCCAATTGCATTTTCTATAGAAAGGGTGTTTCAGAAGTGCTCAATCAAAAGTAAGGTTCAACTCTGTTAGATGAATGCAAAGAACAGAAAGAAGTTTCACAGAATCCTTCTGTGTAGTTTGTATTTGAAAGTATTCCTTTTTCCGCTATAGGCCTCTTAGCGCTCCGAAGGTCCACTTGCATTTTCTACAGAAAGAGTGTTTCAGAACTCCTCAATCAAAAGTAAGGTTCAAGTCCGTTAGTTGAATGCACAGAACAGACAGAAGTTTCACAGATAGATTCTGTGTAGTTTTTATGTGAACTTTTTCTTTTTTCCACTAAGTCCTCTTAGCGCCTTGAATGTCCACTTGTATTTTCTACAGAAAGAGTGTTTCAGAACTGCTCAATCAAAACTGAGGTTCAACTCTGTTAGTTGAATGCACAGAACAGTAAGAAGTTTCACAGATTTCTTCTGTGCAGTTTTTATTTGAAAATATTCCTTTTCCACTATAGGCCGCATAGCGCCCTGAATGTCCAATTGCATTTTCTACAGAAAGAGTGTTTCAGAACTGCTCAATCAAAATTAAGGTTAAACTCTGTTAGTTGAATGCACAGAACAGAAAGAAGTTTCACAGAATGCTTCTGTGTAGTTTGTATTTGAAGGTATTACTTTTTCCGCTATAGGCCTCTTAGCGCTCCGAAGGTCCACTTGCATTTTCTACAGAAAGAGTGTTTCAGAACTTCTCAATCAAAAGTAAGGTTCAACTCCGTTATTTGAATGCACAGAACAGAGAGAAGTTTCACAGATAGCTTCTGTGTAGTTTTTATGTGAACTTTTTCCTTTTTCCACTATAGTCCTCTTAGCGCCCTGAATGTCCACTTGTATTTTCTACAGAAAGAGTGTTTCAGAACTGCTCAATCAAAATTGAGGTTCAACTCTGTTAGTTGAATGCACAGAACAGTAAGAAGTTTCACAGATTTCTTCTGTGCAGTTTTTATTTGAAAATATTCCTTTTCCACTATAGGCCTCTTAGCGCCCTGAATGTCCACTTGCATTTTCTACAGAAAGAGTGTTTCAGAACTGCTCAATCAAAAGTAAAGTTAAACTCTGTTAGTTGAATGCAATGAACAGAAAGAAGTTTCACAGAATGCTTCTGTGTAGTTTTTATTTGAAGATATTACTTTTTCCGCTGTAGGCCTCTTAGCGCTCCGAAGGTCCACGTCCATTTTCTACAGAAAGAGTGTTTCAGAACTGCTCAATCAAAAGTAAGGTTCAACTCTGTTAGTTGAATGCACAGAACAGAAAGAAGTTTCACAGATTGCTTCTGTATAGTTTTTGTTTGAAGATATTCCTTTTTCTACTATGGGCCTCTTAGCGCCATGAATGTCCACTTGCATTTTCTACAGAAAGAGTGTTTCAGAACTGCTCAATCCAAACTAAGGTTCAACTCTGTTAGTTGAATGCACAGAACAGAGAGAAGTTTCACAGATATCTTCTGTGTAGTTTTTATTTGAACCTATTCCTTTTTCCACTATAGGCCTCTTAGCGCCCTGAATGTCCACTTGTATTTTCTACAGAAAGAGTGTTTCAGAACTGCTCAATCAAAACTAAGGTTCAACTCTGTTAGTTGAAAGCACAGAACAGAAAGAAGTTTCACAGATTGCTTCTTTGTAGTTTTTGTTTGAAGATATTCCCTTGTCCACTATAGGCCTCTTAGAGCCATGAATGTCCACTTGCATTTTCTACAGAAAGAGTGTTTCAGAACTGTTCAATCAAAATTAAGGTTCAACTGTGTTAGTTTAAAGAACAGAACCGTAAGAAGTTTCACAGATTGCTTCTGTGTAATTTTTATTTGAAGGTGTTCCTTTTTCCACCATAGGCCTCTTAGCGCCCTGAATGTCCACTTGCATTTTCTACAGAAAGGGTGTTTCAGAACTGCTCAATCAAATGTAAGGTTGAACTCTGTCAGTTGAATGCACAGAACTGTAAGATGTTTCACAGATAGCTTCTTTGTAGTTTTTATTTGAACATATACCTTTCTCAACTATAGGCCTCTTAGCGCCCTGAATGTTCACATGCATTTTCTGCAGAAAGAGTGTTTCATTACTTCTCAATATAAACTAAGGTTCAACTCTGTTAGTTGAATGCACAGAACAGTAAGAAGTTTCACAGATTTCTTCTGTGTAGTTTTTATTTGAACATATTCATTTTTCCGCTATAGGCCTCTTAGCGCCCTGAATGTACACTTGCATTTTCTACAGAAAGAGTGTTTCAGAACTGCTCAATAATAACTAAGGTTCAACTCTGTTAGTTGAATGCACAGAACAGTAAGAAGTTTCGCAGATTGCTTCTGTGCAGTTTTTATTTGAAAATATTCCTTTTTCCAGTATAGGCCTCTTAGCTCCCTGAATGTCCAATTGCATTTTCTATAGAAAGGGTGTTTCAGAAGTGCTCAATCAAAAGTAAGGTTCAACTCTGTTAGATGAATGCAAAGAACAGAAAGAAGTTTCACAGAATACTTCTGTGTAGTTTTTATTTGAAAATATTCCTTTTTCCGCTATAGGCCTCTTAGCGCTCCGAAGGTCCACTTGCATTTTCTACAGAAAGAGTGTTTCAGAACTCCTCAATCAAAAGTAAGGTTCAAGTCCGTTAGTTGAATGCACAGAACAGACAGAAGTTTCACAGATAGATTCTGTGTAGTTTTTATGTGAACTTTTTCTTTTTTCCACTATAGTCCTCTTAGCGCCTTGAATGTCCACTTGTATTTTCTACAGAAAGAGTGTTTCAGAACTGCTCAATCAAAACTGAGGTTCAACTCTGTTAGTTGAATGCACAGAACAGTAAGAAGTTTCACAGATTTCTTCTGTGCAGTTTTTATTTGAAAATATTCCTTTTCCACTATAGGCCGCATAGCGCCCTGAATGTCCAATTGCATTTTCTACAGAAAGAGTGTTTCAGAACTGCTCAATCAAAATTAAGGTTAAACTCTGTTAGTTGAATGCACAGAACAGAAAGAAGTTTCACAGAATGCTTCTGTGTAGTTTGTATTTGAAGGTATTACTTTTTCCGCTATAGGCCTCTTAGCGCTCCGAAGGTCCACTTGCATTTTCTACAGAAAGAGTGTTTCAGAACTTCTCAATCAAAAGTAAGGTTCAACTCCGTTATTTGAATGCACAGAACAGAGAGAAGTTTCACAGATAGCTTCTGTGTAGTTTTTATGTGAACTTTTTCCTTTTTCCACTATAGTCCTCTTAGCGCCCTGAATGTCCACTTGTATTTTCTACAGAAAGAGTGTTTCAGAACTGCTCAATCAAAATTGAGGTTCAACTCTGTTAGTTGAATGCACAGAACAGTAAGAAGTTTCACAGATTTCTTCTGTGCAGTTTTTATTTGAAAATATTCCTTTTCCACTATAGGCCTCTTAGCGCCCTGAATGTCCACTTGCATTTTCTACAGAAAGAGTGTTTCAGAACTGCTCAATCAAAAGTAAAGTTAAACTCTGTTAGTTGAATGCAATGAACAGAAAGAAGTTTCACAGAATGCTTCTGTGTAGTTTTTATTTGAAGATATTACTTTTTCCGCTGTAGGCCTCTTAGCGCTCCGAAGGTCCACGTCCATTTTCTACAGAAAGAGTGTTTCAGAACTGCTCAATCAAAAGTAAGGTTCAACTCTGTTAGTTGAATGCACAGAACAGAAAGAAGTTTCACAGATTGCTTCTGTATAGTTTTTGTTTGAAGATATTCCTTTTTCTACTATGGGCCTCTTAGCGCCATGAATGTCCACTTGCATTTTCTACAGAAAGAGTGTTTCAGAACTGCTCAATCCAAACTAAGGTTCAACTCTGTTAGTTGAATGCACAGAACAGAGAGAAGTTTCACAGATATCTTCTGTGTAGTTTTTATTTGAACCTATTCCTTTTTCCACTATAGGCCTCTTAGCGCCCTGAATGTCCACTTGTATTTTCTACAGAAAGAGTGTTTCAGAACTGCTCAATCAAAACTAAGGTTCAACTCTGTTAGTTGAAAGCACAGAACAGAAAGAAGTTTCACAGATTGCTTCTTTGTAGTTTTTATTTGAAGATATTCCCTTGTCCACTATAGGCCTCTTAGAGCCATGAATGTCCACTTGCATTTTCTACAGAAAGAGTGTTTCAGAACTGTTCAATCAAAATTAAGGTTCAACTGTGTTAGTTTAAAGAACAGAACCGTAAGAAGTTTCACAGATTGCTTCTGTGTAATTTTTATTTGAAGGTGTTCCTTTTTCCACCATAGGCCTCTTAGCGCCCTGAATGTCCACTTGCATTTTCTACAGAAAGGGTGTTTCAGAACTGCTCAATCAAATGTAAGGTTGAACTCTGTCAGTTGAATGCACAGAACTGTAAGATGTTTCACAGATAGCTTCTTTGTAGTTTTTATTTGAACATATACCTTTCTCAACTATAGGCCTCTTAGCGCCCTGAATGTTCACATGCATTTTCTGCAGAAAGAGTGTTTCATTACTTCTCAATATAAACTAAGGTTCAACTCTGTTAGTTGAATGCACAGAACAGTAAGAAGTTTCACAGATTTCTTCTGTGTAGTTTTTATTTGAACATATTCATTTTTCCGCTATAGGCCTCTTAGCGCCCTGAATGTTCACTTGCATTTTCTACAGAAAGAGTGTTTCAGAACTGCTCAATAATAACTAAGGTTCAACTCTGTTAGTTGAATGCACAGAACAGTAAGAAGTTTCGCAGATTGCTTCTGTGCAGTTTTTATTTGAAAATATTCCTTTTTCCAGTATAGGCCTCTTAGCTCCCTGAATGTCCAATTGCATTTTCTATAGAAAGGGTGTTTCAGAAGTGCTCAATCAAAAGTAAGGTTCAACTCTGTTAGATGAATGCAAAGAACAGAAAGAAGTTTCACAGAATCCTTCTGTGTAGTTTTTATTTGAAAGTATTCCTTTTTCCGCTATAGGCCTCTTAGCGCTCCGAAGGTCCACTTGCATTTTCTACAGAAAGAGTGTTTCAGAACTCCTCAATCAAAAGTAAGGTTCAAGTCCGTTAGTTGAATGCACAGAACAGACAGAAGTTTCACAGATAGATTCTGTGTAGTTTTTATGTGAACTTTTTCTTTTTTCCACTATAGTCCTCTTAGCGCCTTGAATGTCCACTTGTATTTTCTACAGAAAGAGTGTTTCAGAACTGCTCAATCAAAACTGAGGTTCAACTCTGTTAGTTGAATGCACAGAACAGTAAGAAGTTTCACAGATTTCTTCTGTGCAGTTTTTATTTGAAAATATTCCTTTTCCACTATAGGCCGCATAGCGCCCTGAATGTCCAATTGCATTTTCTACAGAAAGAGTGTTTCAGAACTGCTCAATCAAAATTAAGGTTAAACTCTGTTAGTTGAATGCACAGAACAGAAAGAAGTTTCACAGAATGCTTCTGTGTAGTTTGTATTTGAAGGTATTACTTTTTCCGCTATAGGCCTCTTAGCGCTCCGAAGGTCCACTTGCATTTTCTACAGAAAGAGTGTTTCAGAACTTCTCAATCAAAAGTAAGGTTCAACTCCGTTATTTGAATGCACAGAACAGAGAGAAGTTTCACAGATAGCTTCTGTGTAGTTTTTATGTGAACTTTTTCCTTTTTCCACTATAGTCCTCTTAGCGCCCTGAATGTCCACTTGTATTTTCTACAGAAAGAGTGTTTCAGAACTGCTCAATCAAAATTGAGGTTCAACTCTGTTAGTTGAATGCACAGAACAGTAAGAAGTTTCACAGATTTCTTCTGTGCAGTTTTTATTTGAAAATATTCCTTTTCCACTATAGGCCTCTTAGCGCCCTGAATGTCCACTTGCATTTTCTACAGAAAGAGTGTTTCAGAACTGCTCAATCAAAAGTAAAGTTAAACTCTGTTAGTTGAATGCAAAGAACAGAAAGAAGTTTCACAGATTGCTTCTGTGTAGTTTTTATTTGAAGATATTACTTTTTCCGCTGTAGGCCTCTTAGCGCTCCGAAGGTCCACGTCCATTTTCTACAGAAAGAGTGTTTCAGAACTGCTCAATCAAAAGTAAGGTTCAACTCTGTTAGTTGAATGCACAGAACAGAAAGAAGTTTCACAGATTGCTTCTGTATAGTTTTTGTTTGAAGATATTCCTTTTTCTACTATGGGCCTCTTAGCGCCATGAATGTCCACTTGTATTTTCTACAGAAAGAGTGTTTCAGAACTGCTCAATCAAAACTAAGGTTCAACTCTGTTAGTTGAATGCACAGAACAGAGAGAAGTTTCACAGATATCTTCTGTTTAGTTTTTATTTGAACCTATTCCTTTTTCCACTATAGGCCTCTTAGCGCCCTGAATGTCCACTTGTATTTTCTACAGAAAG
>NW_022097321.1:0-25082 GCF_006542625.1 Nomascus leucogenys
ATTCCATTCCATTTCATTTCATTAAATTCCTTTTCATTCCGTTCCATTGCACTCCATTCCATTCCAAATCCATTCCATTCCACTCCATTCCATTCCATTCCATTCCATTCCTTCCATTCCATTCCATTTCATTCTATTCCGTTCCATTCCGTTCCATTGCACTCCATTTAATTCCATTCCATTCCATTCCGTTCTATTCCATTCCACACTATTCTATTCTATTCCTTTCTTACAATAAATTCTCAATCTGTCACCCTGGCTGGATTGCAGTTCCTCAGTGTCAGCTCACATTTTATTTCACCATTCCATTCCATTTTATTCCTTTCCATTCCATTCCCTGCCATTGCACCCCTTCAATTTGATTCAATTACAATCAATTCCATTCTATTCTTTTCCATTCCATTCCACACTATTCTATTCTATTCCTTTCTTTCAACAACTTCTCAATCTGTCCCTCTGGCTGGAATTCAGTTGCACATTAGCAGCTCACATTTATTTCACCATTCCATTCCATTCCATTCCACTCCAATCCATTCCATTCCATTCCATTCCTTTCCATTCCATTCAATTCCATTCCATTCCATTCCATTCCACTCCACTCCCTTCCATTCCATTCCTTTCCATTCCATTCCATTCCATTCCATTCAATTTCATTCCACTCCATTCCATTCTGATCCATAGCAATACATTACTTCCATTCCATTACATTCCTTCCATTCCCTTCCAATCAATTCCATTCCAATCCATTCCATTCTACTCTATTCCATTCCATTGCGTTCCATTCCATTCCACTCCACTCCATGCAATTCCACACTATTCTATCCTATTCCTTTCTTTAAACAAGTTCTAAATCTCTCACCCTGGCTGGATTGCAGTGGCACAATGTCAGCTCACATTTATTTCACCTTTCCATTCCATTCCATTTCTTTCCACTCCATTCAATTCCATTCCTTTCCATTGCACACTATTCTATTCTATTCTTTTCTTTAAACAAGTTCTAAATCTGTCACCCTGGCAGTATAGCAATGCCACCATGTCAGCTCACATTTTATTTCACTGTACATTCCATTCCACTCCATTCCACTCCATTCCATTCTATTCCATTCCATTCTATTCCGTTCCATTCCATTCCATTCCATTGCATTCCATACCATTCCATTCCATTCCATTCCATTCCATTCCATTCCATTCCATTCCACCAATTCTATTCTATTCCTTTCTTTCAACAAGTTCTCAGTATGTCACCCTGGCTGGATTGCAGTGGCACATTGTCAGTTCACATATTATTTCACCGTTTCGTTCCATTCCATTCCATTCCATTCCATTCCATTCCATTCCATTTCCATTCCATTAATTCCATCCCATTCAAATTATTCTATTCTTTTCCTTTCTTTCAACAATTTCTCAATCTCTAAACCTGGCTGGATTGCAGTGGCACAAAATCAGCTCAAACTTTATTCCACCGTTCTATTCCATTCCATTCCACTCCATTCATTTCCATTCCATTCCGCAATACTGTACTCTATTCATTTCTTTCAACAAGCTCTCCATATGTCAATCTGGTTGGATTGCAGTGGCACAATATCAGCTCACATTTTATTTCACCGATTCATTCCATTCCATTCTATTCCATTCCATCCCATTCCATTCCATTTCATTGCATTCTGTTCCATTCCATTCAATTGCACTCCAGTCCATCCTATACCATTCCATTCCTTTCCCTTCCATTACAAACTATTTTATTCTATTCCTTTCTTTCAACATTTTCTCAGTCTGTTACCCTGTATGGATTGCAGTGGCAGAATGTCAACTCACGTTTTATTTCACCGTTCCATTCCATACCATTCCATTCCATTCCTTTCCATTTCATTCCATTCCGTTCCATTGAACTCCAGTCCATCCAGTTCCATTCCATTCCATACCATTCCATTCCATTCCATTCCTTTCCATTCCACTGCACTCCATTCCATTCCCAGTCCATTCCATTCCATTCCATTCCATTCCATTGCACTCCCTTCCATTCATTGCATTCCCTTCCATTCCACACTATTCTATTCTATTCCCTTCTTTGAAGAAGGTCTCAATCTGTCTCAATGGCTGGATTACATTTGCACAATGTCAGCTCACATTTTATTTCACCGTTGTATTCCATTCCATTCTATTCCATTCCATTCCATTTCATTCCATTCCATTCCATTCCATTATTTCATTCCATTCCATTCCATTCCATTTCATTCCATTCCATTCCATTCCATTCCATTCCATTCCATTCCATTCCATTCATTCCATTCCATTCCATTCCATTGCATTGTATTCCATTCCCTTCCATTTCATTCCATTCCATTCCATTCCATTCCATTCCATTCTATTCCATTCCATTCCATTCCATCCCATTGCGTTCCATTGCACTCCATTCCATTCCATTCCATTCTATTCCATTCCACACTATTCTGTTCTATTCCCTTCTTTCAACAAGTTCTCAATCTGTCACCCTGGCTGGATTGCGTGGCACAAGGTAAGTTCGCATTTTATTTCAATGTTCCATTCGATTCCATCCTATGCCATGCCATTCTATTCCATTCCATTCCATTCATTTCCGTTCTATTCCATTCCCTTCCATTCAATTCAATTCCATACCATTCCATTCCCCTCCATTCCTCACTATACTATTCTATTCCTTTCTTCCATAAAGTTCTGAATCTAACACCCTGGATGGATTGCAGTGGCTCAAATTCAGCTCAAATTTTATTTCCCCATTCCATTCCATTCTATTCCATTCCAATCCATTCCATTTGATTCCATTCCATTCCATTCCATCACATTACATTACATTCCACATTCTTCTATTCTATTCTATTCCATTCTTTCAAAAAGTTCTCAAATTCTACCCTGGCTGATTTTAATTGTCACAATGTCAGCTCATATTTTATTTCACCATTGCAATCCATCCCATTAAATTCCATTCCATTCCATTTCATTTCATTAAATTCCTTTCCGTTCCGTTCCATTGCACTCCATTTCATTCCATTCCATTCCTTTCCATTCCATTCCATTCCATTCCATTCCACACTATTCTATTCTATTCCTTTCTTACAATAAATTCTCAATCTGTCACCCTGGCTGGATTGCAATTCCTCAGTGTCACCTCACATTTTATTTCACCATTCCATTCCATTCCATTACATTCCATTACATTTTATTCCTTTCCGTTCCATTCCCTGCCATTGCACCCCTTCAATTTGATTCAATTTCAGTGAATTCCATTCTATTCTTTTCCATTCCATTCCACACTATTCTATTCTATTCCTTTCTTTCAACAACTTCTCAATCTGTCCCTCTGGCTGGAATTCAGTTGCACATTAGCAGCTCACATTTTATTTCACCATTCCATTCCATTCCATTCCACTCCAATCCATTCCATTCCATTCCTTTCCATTCCATTCAATTCCATTCCATTCCATTCCATTCCACTCCACTCCATTCCATTCCATTCCTTTCCATTCCATTCCATTCCATTCAATTTCATTCCACTCCATTCCATTCCGATCCATAGCAATACATTACTTTCCATTCCATTACATTCCCTTCCATTCCCTTCCAATCAATTCCACTCCAATCCATTCCATTCTACTGTATTCCATTCCATTACGTTCCATTCCATTCCACTCCACTCCATGCAATTCCACACTATTCTGTCCTATTCCTTTCTTTAAACAAGTTCTAAATCTCCCACCCTGGCTGGATTGCAGTGGCACAATGTCAGCTCACATTATATTTCACCATTCCATTCCATTCCATTTCTTTCCACTCCATTCAAATCCATTCCTTTCCATTGCACACTATTCTATTCTATTCTATTCTATTCTATTCTTTTCTTTAAACAAGTTCCAAATCTGTCACCCTGGCAGTATTGCAATGGCACCATGTCAGCTCACATTTTATTTCACCGTTACATTCCATTCCACTCCATTTCACTCCATTCCATTCCATTCCATTCCATTCCATTCCATTCCATTCTATTCCATTCCTTTCCATTCCGTTCCATTGCATTCCATCCATTCCATTCCATTCCACACAATTCTATTCTATTCCTTTCTTTCAACAAGTTCTCAGTATGTCGCCCTGGCTGGATTGCAGTGGCAGAGTGTCAGCGAACATATTATTTCACCGTGTCATTCCATTCCATTCCATTCCATTCCATTCCATTCCATTCCATTCCATTCCATGTTTCCATTCCATTCCAAATTATTCTATTCTTTTCCTGTCTTTCAACAATTTCTCAATCTCTAAACCTGGCTGGATTGCAGTGGCACAAAATTAGCTCAAACTTTATTTCACCTTTCCATTCCATTCCATTCCACTCCATTCTTTTCCATTCCATTCCTCAATAGTCTATTATATTCATTTGTTTCAACAAGCTCTCAATATGACAACCTGGTTGGATTGCAGTGGCTCAATATCAGCTCACATTTATTTCAGCGATTCATTCCATTCCATTCAATTCCATTCCATCCCATTCCATTCCATTTCATTGCATTCTGTTCCATTCCATTCCATTGCACTCCATTCCATCCTATACCATTCCATTCCTTTCCATTCCATTACAAACTATTTTATTCTATTCCTTTATTTCAACATTTTCTCAGTCTGTTACCCTGGCTGGTTTGCAGTGGCAGAATGTCAACTCACGTTTTATCTCACTGTTCCATTCCATTCCATTCCATTCCTTTCCATTTCATTCCATTCCGTTCCATTGAACTCCATTCCATCCAGTTCCATTCCATTCCATAACATTCCATTCCATTCCATTCCTTTCCGTTCCACTGCACTCCATTCCATTCCCATTCCATTCCATTCCATTCCATTCCATTCCATTCCATTACTTTCCATTCCATTCCATTGCACTCCTTTCCATTCATTGCATTCCCTTCCATTCCACACTATTCTATTCTATTCCTTTCTTTGAAGAAGGTCTCAATCTGTCACCATGGCTGGATTACATTGACACAATGTCAGCTCACATTTTATTTCACCGTTGTATTCCATTCCATTCTATTCCATTCCATTCTATTTCATTCCATTCCATTCCATTGCATTGTATTCCATTCCCTTCCATTTCATTCCATTCCATTCCATTCCATTCCATTGCACGCCATTCCATTCCATTCCATGCCGTTCCATTCAATTCTATTCCATTCCACTTCATTATGTTCCTTTGCAATCCATTCTGTTCCTTTCCATTGCATTACTTTCCATTGCACTCCATTCCGTTCAATTCCTTTCCATTCCATTCCATTTCATTCCACACTATTCTATTCTATTCCTTTCTTTCAATAAGTTCTCAATCTGTCAGCCTGGCTGGATTGCAGTGGCACAATGTCTGCTCACATATTATTTCGCCATTTAATTCCATTCCATGCCATACCGTTCCATTCCATTCCATTCCATTCCCTTCAATTCCATTTTATTCCGTTACGTTCCATTCCTTTCCATTGCACTCCAGTCCATTCTATTACATTCCAATACATTCCAGTCCATTCCATTCCATTCCATTCCATTCCATTCCATTCCATTCCATTCCACACTATTCTATTCTATTCCTTTCTTTCAACAAGTTCTGAATCTGCAACCCTTGCTGGATTGCAGTGACACAATGTCAGCTCACATTTTATTTCACCATTCCATTCCATTCCATTCATTTCCTTTCCTTTCCATTGCCCTCTGTTCCATGCCATTACATTCCATTCCACTCCATTCCATTCCATTCCACACTATCCTATTCTGTTCTTTCCTTCCAAAATGTTCTCAATCTCTCACCCTGGCTGAATTGCCGTGGCACAATGTCAGCTCTCATTATATTTCACTGTGCCATTCCATTCCATTCCATTCCATTCCATTCCATTCCATTCCATTCCATTCCATTCCATTCCATTCCCCACTATTCTATTCTATTAGTTTCTTTCAACTAGTTCTCAATCTGTAACTCTGGTTGCTTTGCACTGGTACAATGTCAGCTCACATTTTATTTCACCGTTCCATTCCATTCCATCCGATTCCGTTCCATTTCATTCCATTCCGTTCCATTCAATTCAATTGCATTCCATTCCATTCCATTCAATTGCATTCCATTCCATTCCATTCCATTCCATTAAATTCCATTCCATTCCACACTATGCTATTCTATTCCTTTCTTTCAATGAGCTCTCAATCTGTCATGCTGGCTGGATTACAGTGGCAGAATATCAGCTCGCATTTTGTTTCACTGTTCCATTCCATTCATTTCCATTCCATTCCATTCCATTCCACTTGACTCCATTAAATTCCATTCCATTCCATTTCATTCTATTCCAGTAAATTCCATTCAATTCCATTCCATTTGATTTCATTCCATTCTCTTCCATTATGTTCAATTACACTCTATTCCATTCCATTCCATTCCATTCCATTCCATCCCATTCCATTCTTATTTTATCAACTTCTCAAACTGTCACCCTGATTTTATTGCAGTTCTACAATGTCAGCTTACTTTTTATTTCACCGTTCCATTCCATTCTATTCCATTCCCTTCCTTTCCATTTCATTCCATTCCATTCCATTCCTTTCAATTGCATTCCATTCCATTCCATTCCATTCCATTCCATTCCATTCCATTCCATTCCATTCTATTCCATTCCATTGCATTACATTCCATTCCCCATTATTGTATTCTATTACTCGCTTTCAAGCAGTTCTCAATCTCTCACCCTTGCTCAATTGCTGTGGCTCAATGTCAGCTTCCATTTTATTTCACCTTTCCATTCCATTCCATTCTATTCCATTCCATTCCATTCCATTCCATTCCATTCCATTCCATTCCATCCACTCCACTCCACTCCACTCCACTCCACGCCATTCCATTCCATTCCATTCCATTCCATTCCATTTCATTCTATTCCATTCAATTCCATTCAATTCTTTTCAATTCGATTTCATTCCATTCTCTTCTATTAGGTTCAATTGCACTCCATTCCATTCCATTCTTATTTCACCAACTTCTCAAACTGTCACCCTGATTATATTGCAGTTCCACAATGTCAGCTTACTTTTTACTTCACCGTTAAATTTCTTTCCATTCCATTCCCTTCCTTTCCATGTCATTCCATTCCATTCCCTTCCTTTCCATTGCATTCCATTCCATTCCATTCCATTCCATTCCATTCCATTACATTGCACACTATTCTATTCTACTCCTTTGTTTCAACAATTCTCAATATGTCACCCTGGCTGGATTTCAGTGGCACAGTGTCAGCTCACATTTTATTTCACCATTCCATTCCATTCCATTCCATTCCATTCCATTCCATTCCATTCCGTTCCATTCATTTCCATTCTTTCCATTCCATTCCATTCCATTCCATTCCATTCCATTCCATTCCATTCCATTCCATTCCATTGCATTCCACACTATCGTATTATCTTCTTTTCTTTCCACAAGTTCTCAATCTGTCACCCTGGCTGAATTGCAGTGGCACAATATCAGCTCACGTTTTATTTCACCGTTCCATTCCATTCCATTCCATTCCATTCCATTCCATTCCACTCCATTCCAATCCACACTATTCGTTTCTAGTCCTTTTTTCAACAAATTCTCAATCTGTCACCCTGGCTGGATTGCAGAGGCACAATATCAGCTCACATTTTATTTCACCATTCCATTCCATTCCATTCCATTCCATTCCATTCCATTCCATTCCATTCCACTCCGTTCCACACTATGCTATTCCATTGCTTTCTTTCAACAAGCTCTCAATCTGTCACCCTGGCTGGATTGCAGTGGCAGAATAGCATCTCACATTTTGTTTCACTGTTCCATTCCATTCATTTCCATTCCATTCCATTCCCCTCCATTCCATTCCATTCCATTCCATTCCATTCCATTCTATTCCATTCAATTCCATTCAATTCTATTCCAATCGATTTCATTCCATTCTCTTCTTTAATGTTCAACTGCACTCCATTCCATTCCATTCCATTCCATCCCATTCCATTCCATTTCATTCCATTCCTTTCCATTCAATTCCATTCCACTCCTTTCCTTTCCATTTCATTCGATTCCGTTCCATTCCCTTCCAATCTACACTGTTCTTTTCTATTCCTTACTTTCAAAAAGTTCTCAGTATGTTACCCTGGCTTTATTGCAGTATCAGAATGTCAACTCACGTTATATTTCAACGTTACATTCCATTTCATTCCCTGCCATTCCATTCCATTCCTTTCCATTTCAATCTCCTCCGTTCCATTGAACTCCAATGCATTCCACTCCATTTCACTCCATTCCATTCCATTCCATTCCAATCCATTCCATTCCATTCCATTCCTTTGTTTCAACAAGTTCTCAATCTGTCACCCTTGCTGGATTGCAGTTCCACAATGTCTGATTACATTTTCTTTTACATTCAATTCCAATCCATTCCATTCCATTCCATTCCATTCCATTCCATTCCATTCCATTCCATTCCATTCCATTTTGTTCCATGCAGTTCCATTCCGTTCCATTGCCCTACATTCCATTCCATTCCATTCCATTCCATTCCACTCCATTCCTTTCCATTGCAGATTATTCTTTTCTATTCCTTTCTTTCAGCAAGTTCTCAATCTGTAACACTATCTGTATTGCATTGGCTCAATGTCAGCTCACATTTTGTTTCACCATTCCATTCCATTTCATTCCATTCCATTCCATTCCATTCCATATCATTCCATTCCATTCAACAGTATTCTATTCTATTCATTTCTTTCAATATATTCTCAATGTGTCACCCTGGCTGGATTGCATTGGCACAGTGTCAGCTTACATTTTATTTCACCATTCCATTCCTTTCCATTCCATTTCATTCCATTCATTTCCATTCCGTTCCGTTGCCCTCTATTCCATGCCATTCCATTCAATTCCATTCCATTCCACACTATCCTATTCTGTTCTTTCCTTCCAAAAAGTTCTCAATGACTCACCCTGGCTGAATTGCAGTGCGACAATTTCAGTTCTCATTTTATTTCACTGTGCCATTCCATTCCATTGCATTCCATTCCATTCCATTCCATTCCATTCCATTCCATTCCATTCCACATTATTCTATTCTATTCCTTTGGTTCAACAAGTTCTCAATCTGTCACCTTGGCTGGATTTCAGTGGTGCCATGTCAGCCCAAGTTTTATTTCACCGTTCCATTCTATTCCATTCCATTCCGTTCCGTTCCATGCCATTCAGTTCCATTGTGTTCCATTCCATTCCATTTCAGTCCATTCCGTTCCATTCCGTTCAATTGCACACCATTCCATTCCTTTCCATTCTATTCCATTGCATTCCATTCCATTCCATTCCATTCCATTCCATTCCATTCCATTGCCCACTATTCTATTCTATTAGTTTCTTTCAACTAGTTCTCAATCTGTAACTCTGGTTGCTTTGCATTGGTACAATATCAGCTCACATTTTATTTCACCGTTCCATTCCATTCCATCCGATTCCGTTCCATTTCATTCCATTCCGTTCCATTCAATTCAATTACATTCCATTCCATTCCATTCCATTCCATTAAATTCCATTCCATTCCACACTATGCTATTCTATTCCTTTCTTTCAACGAGCTCTCAATCTGTCATGCTGGCTGGATTACAGTGGCAGAATATCAGCTCGCATTTTGTTTCACTGTTCCATTCCATTCATTTCCATTCCATTCCATTCCATTCCACTTGACTCCATTCCATTCCATTCCATTCCATTTCATTCTATTCCAGTAAATTCCATTCAATTCCATTCCATTTGATTTCATTCCATTCTCTTCCATTATGTTCAATTACACTCTATTCCATTCCATTCCATTCCATTCCATTCCATTCCTTTCCATTCCATTCTTATTTCATCAACTTCTCAAACTGTCACCCTGATTTAATTGCAGTTCTACAATGTCAGCTTACTTTTTATTTCACCGTTCCATTCCATTCTATTCCATTCCCTTCCTTTCCATTTCATTCCATTCCATTCCATTCCTTTCAATTGCATTCCATTCCATTCCATTCCTTTCAATTGCATTCCATTCCATTCCATTCCATTCCATTCCATTCCATTCCATTCCATTATTCCCTTCCATTGCATTACATTCCGTTCCCCATTATTGTATTCTATTACTCGCTTTCAAGCAGTTGTCAATCTCTCGCCCTGGCTCAATTGCTGTGGCTCAATGTCAGCTTCCATTTTATTTCACCTTTCCATTCCATTCCATTCTATTCCATTCCATTCCATTCCAGTCCATTCCATTCCATTCTAATCCATTCCATTCCATTCCATTCCATTCCATTATTCCATTCCATTCCACACTATTCTATTCTATTCATTTCTTTCAATATGTTCTCAATGTGTCACCCTGCCTGGATTGCATTGGCACAATGTCAGCTCACATTTTATTTCACCATTCCATTCCATTCCATTCAGTTCCTTTCCTTTCCATTGCCCTCTGTTCCATGCCATTACATTCCATTCCACTCCATTCCATTCCATTCCACACTATCCTATTCTGTTCTTTCCTTCCAAAATGTTCTCAATCTCTCACCCTGGCTGAATTGCCGTGGCACAATGTCAGCTCTCATTATATTTCACTGTGCCATTCCATTCCATTCCATTCCATTCCATTCCATTCCATTCCATTCCATTCCATTCCCCACTATTCTATTCTATTAGTTTCTTTCAACTAGTTCTCAATCTGTAACTCTGGTTGCTTTGCACTGGTACAATGTCAGCTCACATTTTATTTCACCGTTCCATTCCATTCCATCCGATTCCGTTCCATTTCATTCCATTCCGTTCCATTCAATTCAATTGCATTCCATTCCATTCCATTCAATTGCATTCCATTCCATTCCATTCCATTCCATTAAATTCCATTCCATTCCACACTATGCTATTCTATTCCTTTCTTTCAACGAGCTCTCAATCTGTCATGCTGGCTGGATTACAGTGGCAGAATATCAGCTCGCATTTTGTTTCACTGTTCCATTCCATTCATTTCCATTCCATTCCATTCCATTCCACTTGACTCCATTAAATTCCATTCCATTCCATTTCATTCTATTCCAGTAAATTCCATTCAATTCCATTCCATTTGATTTCATTCCATTCTCTTCCATTATGTTCAATTACACTCTATTCCATTCCATTCCATTCCATTCCATTCCATTCCATTCCATTCCATTCTTATTTTATCAACTTCTCAAACTGTCACCCTGATTTTATTGCAGTTCTACAATGTCAGCTTACTTTTTATTTCACCGTTCCATTCCATTCTATTCCATTCCCTTCCTTTCCATTTCATTCCATTCCATTCCATTCCTTTCAATTGCATTCCATTCCATTCCATTCCATTCCATTCCATTCCATTCCATTCCATTCCATTGCATTACATTCCATTCCCCATTATTGTATTCTATTACTCGCTTTCAAGCAGTTCTCAATCTCTCACCCTTGCTCAATTGCTGTGGCTCAATGTCAGCTTCCATTTTATTTCACCTTTCCATTCCATTCCATTCTATTCCATTCCATTCCATTCCATTCCATTCCATTCCATTATTCCATTCCATTCCACAGTATTCTATTCTATTCATTTCTTTCAATATGTTCTCAATGTGTCACCCTGGCTGGATTGCATTGGCCCAATGTCAGCTCACATTTTATTTCACCATTCCATTCCATTCCATTCCATTCCATTCCATTCCATTCCATTCCATTCCATTCCATTCATTTCCTTTCCTTTCCATTGCATTCTTTTCCATTCCATTCCATTCCATTCCATTCCATTCCATTCCATTCCATTCCACATTATCCTATTTTGTTCTTTCCTTCCAAAATGTTCTCAATCTCTCACCCTGGCTGAATTGCCGTGGCACAATGTCAGCTCTCATTATATTTCACTGTGCCATTCCATTCCATTCCATTCCATTTATTTCATACCATTCCGTTCCACTGCGCTCCATTCCATTCCATTCCATTCCACACTATTCTGTTCTATTCCCTTCTTTCAACATGTTCTCAATCTGTCACCCTGCCTGGATTGCGTGGCACGAGGTAAGCTCTCATTTTATTTCAACATTCCATTCGATTCCATTCTATGCCATGCCATTCAATTCCATTCCATTCCATTCCATTCATTTCCATTCTATTCCATTCCCTTCCATTCAATTCCACTCCATTCCATTCCATTCCCTCCATTCCTCACTATTCTACTCTATTCCTTTCTTCCATAAAGTTCTGAATCTGACACCCTGGCTGGATTGCAGTGGCTCAAATTTAGCTCAAATTTTATTTCCCCATTCCATTCCATTCTATTCCATTCCAATCCATTCCTCTCGATTCCATTCCATTCCATTCCATTCCATTCCATTACATTACATTACATTCCACATTCTTCTATTCCATTCTATTCCGTTCTTTCAAAAAATTCTCAATCTGTACCCTGGCTGATTTCAATTGTCACAATGTCAGCTCATATTTTATTTCACCATTGCAATCCATCCCATGAATTTCCATTCCATTCCATTTCATTTCATTAAATTCCTTTTCATTCCGTTCCATTGCACTCCATTCCATTCCAATCCATTCCATTCCATTCCATTCCATTCCATTCCATTCCATTCCATTCCCTTCCATTCCATTCCATTTCATTCTATTCCGTTCCATTCCGTTCCATTGCACTCCATTTAATTCCATTCCATTCCATTCCGTTCTATTCCATTCCACACTATTCTATTCTATTCCTTTCTTACAATAAATTCTCAATCTGTCACCCTGGCTGGATTGCAGTTCCTCAGTGTCAGCTCACATTTTATTTCACCATTCCATTCCATTTTATTCCTTTCCATTCCATTCCCTGCCATTGCACCCCTTCAATTTGATTCAATTACAATCAATTCCATTCTATTCTTTTCCATTCCATTCCACACTATTCTATTCTATTCCTTTCTTTCAACAACTTCTCAATCTGTCCCTCTGGCTGGATTTCAGTTGCACATTAGCAGCTCACATTTTATTTCACCATTCCATTCCATTCCATTCCACTCCAATCCATTCCATTCCATTCCATTCCTTTCCATTCCATTCAATTCCATTCCATTCCATTCCATTCCACTCCACTCCCTTCCATTCCATTCCTTTCCATTCCATTCCATTCCATTCCATTCAATTTCATTCCACTCCATTCCATTCTGATCCATAGCAATACATTACTTCCATTCCATTACATTCCCTTCCATTCCCTTCCAATCAATTCCATTCCAATCCATTCCATTCTACTCTATTCCATTCCATTGCGTTCCATTCCATTCCACTCCACTCCATGCAATTCCACACTATTCTATCCTATTCCTTTCTTTAAACAAGTTCTAAATCTCTCACCCTGGCTGGATTGCAGTGGCACAATGTCAGCTCACATTTTATTTCACCTTTCCATTCCATTCCATTTCTTTCCACTCCATTCAATTCCATTCCTTTCCATTGCACACTATTCTATTCTATTCTTTTCTTTAAACAAGTTCTAAATCTGTCACCCTGGCAGTATAGCAATCCACCATGTCAGCTCACATTTTATTTCACTGTTACATTCCATTCCACTCCATTCCACTCCATTCCATTCTATTCCATTCCATTCTATTCCTTCCATTCCATTCCATTCCATTGCATTCCATCCCATTCCATCCATTCCATTCCATTCCATTCCATTCCATTCCATTCCATTCCATTCCACACAATTCTATTCTATTCCTTTCTTTCAACAAGTTCTCAGTATGTCACCCTGGCTGGATTGCAGTGGCACATTGTCAGTTCACATATTATTTCACCGTTTCGTTCCATTCCATTCCATTCCATTCCATTCCATTCCATTCCATTCCATTCCATTAAATTCCATCCCATTCCAAATTATTCTATTCTTTTCCTTTCTTTCAACAATTTCTCAATCTCTAAACCTGGCTGGATTGCAGTGGCACAAAATCAGCTCAAACTTTATTCCACCGTTCTATTCCATTCCATTCCACTCCATTCTTTTCCATTCCATTCCGCAATACTGTACTCTATTCATTTCTTTCAACAAGCTCTCCATATGTCAATCTGGTTGGATTGCAGTGGCACAATTTCAGCTCACATTTTATTTCACCGATTCATTCCATTCCATTCTATTCCATTCCATCCCATTCCATTCCATTTCATTGCATTCTGTTCCATTCCATTCAATTGCACTCCAGTCCATCCTATACCATTCCATTCCTTTCCCTTCCATTACAAACTATTTTATTCTATTCCTTTCTTTCAACATTTTCTCAGTCTGTTACCCTGTATGGATTGCAGTGGCAGAATGTCAACTCACGTTTTATTTCACCGTTCCATTCCATACCATTCCATTCCATTCCTTTCCATTTCATTCCATTCCGTTCCATTGAACTCCAGTCCATCCAGTTCCATTCCATTCCATACCATTCCATTCCATTCCATTCCTTTCCATTCCACTGCACTCCATTCCATTCCCAGTCCATTCCATTCCATTCCATTCCATTCCATTGCACTCCCTTCCATTCATTGCATTCCCTTCCATTCCACACTATTCTATTCTATTCCCTTCTTTGAAGAAGGTCTCAATCTGTCTCAATGGCTGGATTACATTTGCACAATGTCAGCTCACATTTTATTTCACCGTTGTATTCCATTCCATTCTATTCCATTCCATTCCATTTCATTCCATTCCATTCCATTCCATTATTTCATTCCATTCCATTCCATTCCATTTCATTCCATTCCATTCCATTCCATTCCATTCCATTCCATTCCATTCCATTCCATTCCATTCCATTGCATTGTATTCCATTCCCTTCCATTCATTCCATTCCATTCCATTCCATTCCATTCTATTCCATTCCATTCCATTCCATCCCATTGCGTTCCATTGCACTCCATTCCATTCCATTCCATTCTATTCCATTCCACACTATTCTGTTCTATTCCCTTCTTTCAACAAGTTCTCAATCTGTCACCCTGGCTGGATTGCGTGGCACAAGGTAAGTTCGCATTTTATTTCAATGTTCCATTCGATTCCATCCTATGCCATGCCATTCTATTCCATTCCATTCCATTCATTTCCTTCTATTCCATTCCCTTCCATTCAATTCAATTCCATACCATTCCATTCCCCTCCATTCCTCACTATACTATTCTATTCCTTTCTTCCATAAAGTTCTGAATCTAACACCCTGGATGGATTGCAGTGGCTCAAATTCAGCTCAAATTTTATTTCCCCATTCCATTCCATTCTATTCCATTCCAATCCATTCCATTTGATTCCATTCCATTCCATTCCATCACATTACATTACATTCCACATTCTTCTATTCTATTCTATTCCATTCTTTCAAAAGTTCTCAAATTCTACCCTGGCTGATTTTAATTGTCACAATGTCAGCTCATATTTTATTTCACCATTGCAATCCATCCCATTAAATTCCATTCCATTCCATTTCATTTCATTAAATTCCTTTCCGTTCCGTTCCATTGCACTCCATTTCATTCCATTCCATTCCTTTCCATTCCATTCCATTCCATTCCATTCCACACTATTCTATTCTATTCCTTTCTTACAATAAATTCTCAATCTGTCACCCTGGCTGGATTGCAATTCCTCAGTGTCACCTCACATTTTATTTCACCATTCCATTCCATTCCATTACATTCCATTACATTTTATTCCTTTCCGTTCCATTCCCTGCCATTGCACCCCTTCAATTTGATTCAATTTCAGTGAATTCCATTCTATTCTTTTCCATTCCATTCCACACTATTCTATTCTATTCCTTTCTTTCAACAACTTCTCAATCTGTCCCTCTGGCTGGAATTCAGTTGCACATTAGCAGCTCACATTTATTTCACCATTCCATTCCATTCCATTCCATTCCAATCCATTCCATTCCATTCCTTTCCATTCCATTCAATTCCATTCCATTCCATTCCATTCCACTCCACTCCATTCCATTCCATTCCTTTCCATTCCATTCCATTCCATTCAATTTCATTCCACTCCATTCCATTCCGATCCATAGCAATACATTACTTTCCATTCCATTACATTCCCTTCCATTCCCTTCCAATCAATTCCACTCCAATCCATTCCATTCTACTGTATTCCATTCCATTACGTTCCATTCCATTCCACTCCACTCCATGCAATTCCACACTATTCTGTCCTATTCCTTTCTTTAAACAAGTTCTAAATCTCCCACCCTGGCTGGATTGCAGTGGCACAATGTCAGCTCACATTATATTTCACCATTCCATTCCATTCCATTTCTTTCCACTCCATTCAAATCCATTCCTTTCCATTGCACACTATTCTATTCTATTCTATTCTATTCTTTTCTTTAAACAAGTTCCAAATCTGTCACCCTGGCAGTATTGCAATGGCACCATGTCAGCTCACATTTTATTTCACCGTTACATTCCATTCCACTCCATTTCACTCCATTCCATTCCATTCCATTCCATTCCATTCCATTCCATTCCATTCTATTCCATTCCTTTCCATTCCGTTCCATTGCATTCCATCCCATTCCATTCCATTCCACACAATTCTATTCTATTCCTTTCTTTCAACAAGTTCTCAGTATGTCGCCCTGGCTGGATTGCAGTGGCAGAGTGTCAGCGAACATATTATTTCACCGTGTCATTCCATTCCATTCCATTCCATTCCATTCCATTCCATTCCATTCCATTCCATGTTTCCATTCCATTCCAAATTATTCTATTCTTTTCCTGTCTTTCAACAATTTCTCAATCTCTAAACCTGGCTGGATTGCAGTGGCACAAAATTAGCTCAAACTTTATTTCACCTTTCCATTCCATTCCATTCCACTCCATTCTTTTCCATTCCATTCCTCAATAGTCTATTATATTCATTTGTTTCAACAAGCTCTCAATATGACAACCTGGTTGGATTGCAGTGGCTCAATATCAGCTCACATTTTATTTCAGCGATTCATTCCATTCCATTCAATTCCATTCCATCCCATTCCATTCCATTTCATTGCATTCTGTTCCATTCCATTCCATTGCACTCCATTCCATCCTATACCATTCCATTCCTTTCCATTCCATTACAAACTATTTTATTCTATTCCTTTATTTCAACATTTTCTCAGTCTGTTACCCTGGCTGGTTTGCAGTGGCAGAATGTCAACTCACGTTTTATCTCACTGTTCCATTCCATTCCATTCCATTCCTTTCCATTTCATTCCATTCCGTTCCATTGAACTCCATTCCATCCAGTTCCATTCCATTCCATAACATTCCATTCCATTCCATTCCTTTCCGTTCCACTGCACTCCATTCCATTCCCATTCCATTCCATTCCATTCCATTCCATTCCATTCCATTCCATTACTTTCCATTCCATTCCATTGCACTCCTTTCCATTCATTGCATTCCCTTCCATTCCACACTATTCTATTCTATTCCTTCTTTGAAGAAGGTCTCAATCTGTCACCATGGCTGGATTACATTGACACAATGTCAGCTCACATTTTATTTCACCGTTGTATTCCATTCCATTCTATTCCATTCCATTCTATTTCATTCCATTCCATTCCATTGCATTGTATTCCATTCCCTTCCATTTCATTCCATTCCATTCCATTCCATTCCATTGCACGCCATTCCATTCCATTCCATGCCGTTCCATTCAATTCTATTCCATTCCACTTCATTATGTTCCTTTGCAATCCATTCTGTTCCTTTCCATTGCATTACTTTCCATTGCACTCCATTCCGTTCAATTCCTTTCCATTCCATTCCATTTCATTCCACACTATTCTATTCTATTCCTTTCTTTCAATAAGTTCTCAATCTGTCACCCTGGCTGGATTGCAGTGGCACAATGTCTGCTCACATATTATTTCGCCATTTAATTCCATTCCATGCCATACCGTTCCATTCCATTCCATTCCATTCCCTTCAATTCCATTTTATTCCGTTACGTTCCATTCCTTTCCATTGCACTCCAGTCCATTCTATTACATTCCAATACATTCCAGTCCATTCCATTCCATTCCCATTCCATTCCATTCCATTCCATTCCATTCCACACTATTCTATTCTATTCCTTTCTTTCAACAAGTTCTGAATCTGCAACCCTTGCTGGATTGCAGTGACACAATGTCAGCTCACATTTTATTTCACCATTCCATTCCATTCCATTCAGTTCCTTTCCTTTCCATTGCCCTCTGTTCCATGCCATTACATTCCATTCCACTCCATTCCATTCCATTCCACACTATCCTATTCTGTTCTTTCCTTCCAAAATGTTCTCAATCTCTCACCCTGGCTGAATTGCCGTGGCACAATGTCAGCTCTCATTATATTTCACTGTGCCATTCCATTCCATTCCATTCCATTCCATTCCATTCCATTCCATTCCATTCCATCCATTCCATTCCCACTATTCTATTCTATTAGTTTCTTTCAACTAGTTCTCAATCTGTAACTCTGGTTGCTTTGCACTGGTACAATGTCAGCTCACATTTTATTTCACCGTTCCATTCCATTCCATCCGATTCCGTTCCATTTCATTCCATTCCGTTCCATTCAATTCAATTGCATTCCATTCCATTCCATTCAATTGCATTCCATTCCATTCCATTCCATTCCATTAAATTCCATTCCATTCCACACTATGCTATTCTATTCCTTTCTTTCAATGAGCTCTCAATCTGTCATGCTGGCTGGATTACAGTGGCAGAATATCAGCTCGCATTTTGTTTCACTGTTCCATTCCATTCATTTCCATTCCATTCCATTCCATTCCACTTGACTCCATTAAATTCCATTCCATTCCATTTCATTCTATTCCAGTAAATTCCATTCAATTCCATTCCATTTGATTTCATTCCATTCTCTTCCATTATGTTCAATTACACTCTATTCCATTCCATTCCATTCCATTCCATTCCATCCCATTCCATTCTTATTTTATCAACTTCTCAAACTGTCACCCTGATTTTATTGCAGTTCTACAATGTCAGCTTACTTTTTATTTCACCGTTCCATTCCATTCTATTCCATTCCCTTCCTTTCCATTTCATTCCATTCCATTCCATTCCTTTCAATTGCATTCCATTCCATTCCATTCCATTCCATTCCATTCCATTCCATTCCATTCCATTCTATTCCATTCCATTGCATTACATTCCATTCCCCATTATTGTATTCTATTACTCGCTTTCAAGCAGTTCTCAATCTCTCACCCTTGCTCAATTGCTGTGGCTCAATGTCAGCTTCCATTTTATTTCACCTTTCCATTCCATTCCATTCTATTCCATTCCATTCCATTCCATTCCATTCCATTCCATTCCATTCCACTCCACTCCACTCCACTCCACTCCACGCCATTCCATTCCATTCCATTCCATTCCATTCCATTCCATTCAATTCCATTCAATTCCATTCAATTCAATTCAATTCGATTTCATTCCATTCTCTTCTATTAGGTTCAATTGCACTCCATTCCATTCCATTCTTATTTCACCAACTTCTCAAACTGTCACCCTGATTATATTGCAGTTCCACAATGTCAGCTTACTTTTTACTTCACCGTTAAATTTCTTTCCATTCCATTCCCTTCCTTTCCATGTCATTCCATTCCATTCCCTTCCTTTCCATTGCATTCCATTCCATTCCATTCCATTCCATTCCATTCCATTACATTGCACACTATTCTATTCTACTCCTTTGTTTCAACAATTCTCAATATGTCACCCTGGCTGGATTTCAGTGGCACAGTGTCAGCTCACATTTTCTTTCACCATTCCATTCCATTCCATTCCATTCCATTCCATTCCATTCCATTCCGTTCCATTCATTTCCATTCTATTCCATTCCATTCCATTCCATTCCATTCCATTCCATTCCATTCCATTCCATTCCATTCCATTGCATTCCACACTATCGTATTATCTTCTTTTCTTTCCACAAGTTCTCAATCTGTCACCCTGGCTGAATTGCAGTGGCACAATATCAGCTCACGTTTTATTTCACCGTTCCATTCCATTCCATTCCATTCCATTCCATTCCATTCCACTCCATTCCAATCCACACTATTCGTTTCTAGTCCTTTTTTCAACAAATTCTCAATCTGTCACCCTGGCTGGATTGCAGAGGCACAATATCAGCTCACATTTTATTTCACCATTCCATTCCATTCCATTCCATTCCATTCCATTCCATTCCATTCCATTCCACTCCGTTCCACACTATGCTATTCCATTGCTTTCTTTCAACAAGCTCTCAATCTGTCACCCTGGCTGGATTGCAGTGGCAGAATAGCATCTCACATTTTGTTTCACTGTTCCATTCCATTCATTTCCATTACATTCCATTCCATTCCATTCCATTCCATTCCATTCCATTCCATTCCATTCCATTCTATTCCATTCAATTCCATTCAATTCTATTCCAATCGATTTCATTCCATTCTCTTCTTTAATGTTCAACTGCACTCCATTCCATTCCATTCCATTCCATCCCATTCCATTCCATTTCATTCCATTCCTTTCCATTCAATTCCATTCCACTCCTTTCCTTTCCATTTCATTCGATTCCGTTCCATTCCCTTCCAATCTACACTGTTCTTTTCTATTCCTTACTTTCAAAAAGTTCTCAGTATGTTACCCTGGCTTTATTGCAGTATCAGAATGTCAACTCACGTTATATTTCAACGTTACATTCCATTTCATTCCCTGCCATTCCATTCCATTCCTTTCCATTTCAATCTCCTCCGTTCCATTGAACTCCAATGCATTCCACTCCATTTCACTCCATTCCATTCCATTCCATTCCAATCCATTCCATTCCATTCCATTCCTTTGTTTCAACAAGTTCTCAATCTGTCACCCTTGCTGGATTGCAGTTCCACAATGTCTGATTACATTTTCTTTTACATTCAATTCCAATCCATTCCATTCCATTCCATTCCATTCCATTCCATTCCATTCCATTCCATTTTTTTCCATTCAGTTCCATTCCGTTCCATTGCCCTACATTCCATTCCATTCCATTCCATTCCATTCCACTCCATTCCTTTCCATTGCAGATTATTCTTTTCTATTCCTTTCTTTCAGCAAGTTCTCAATCTGTAACACTATCTGTATTGCATTGGCTCAATGTCAGCTCACATTTTGTTTCACCATTCCATTCCATTTCATTCCATTCCATTCCATTCCATTCCATATCATTCCATTCCATTCAACAGTATTCTATTCTATTCATTTCTTTCAATATATTCTCAATGTGTCACCCTGGCTGGATTGCATTGGCACAGTGTCAGCTTACATTTTATTTCACCATTCCATTCCTTTCCATTCCATTTCATTCCATTCATTTCCATTCCGTTCCGTTGCCCTCTATTCCATGCCATTCCATTCAATTCCATTCCATTCCACACTATCCTATTCTGTTCTTTCCTTCCAAAAAGTTCTCAATGACTCACCCTGGCTGAATTGCAGTGCGACAATTTCAGTTCTCATTTTATTTCACTGTGCCATTCCATTCCATTGCATTCCATTCCATTCCATTCCATTCCATTCCATTCCATTCCATTCCACATTATTCTATTCTATTCCTTTGGTTCAACAAGTTCTCAATCTGTCACCTTGGCTGGATTTCAGTGGTGCCATGTCAGCCCAAGTTTTATTTCACCGTTCCATTCTATTCCATTCCATTCCGTTCCGTTCCATGCCATTCAGTTCCATTGTGTTCCATTCCATTCCATTTCAGTCCATTCCGTTCCATTCCGTTCAATTGCACACCATTCCATTCCTTTCCATTCAATTCCATTGCATTCCATTCCATTCCATTCCATTCCATTCCATTCCATTCCATTGCCCACTATTCTATTCTATTAGTTTCTTTCAACTAGTTCTCAATCTGTAACTCTGGTTGCTTTGCATTGGTACAATATCAGCTCACATTTTATTTCACCGTTCCATTCCATTCCATCCGATTCCGTTCCATTTCATTCCATTCCGTTCCATTCAATTCAATTGCATTCCATTCCATTCCATTCCATTCCATTAAATTCCATTCCATTCCACACTATGCTATTCTATTCCTTTCTTTCAACGAGCTCTCAATCTGTCATGCTGGCTGGATTACAGTGGCAGAATATCAGCTCGCATTTTGTTTCACTGTTCCATTCCATTCATTTCCATTCCATTCCATTCCATTCCACTTGACTCCATTCCATTCCATTCCATTCCATTTCATTCTATTCCAGTAAATTCCATTCAATTCCATTCCATTTGATTTCATTCCATTCTCTTCCATTATGTTCAATTACACTCTATTCCATTCCATTCCATTCCATTCCTTTCCATTCCATTCTTATTTCATCAACTTCTCAAACTGTCACCCTGATTTAATTGCAGTTCTACAATGTCAGCTTACTTTTTATTTCACCGTTCCATTCCATTCTATTCCATTCCCTTCCTTTCCATTTCATTCCATTCCTTTCATTGCATTCATTCCATTCCATTCTTTCAATTGCATTCCATTCCATTCCATTCCATTCCATTCCATTCCATTCCATTATTCCCTTCCATTGCATTACATTCCGTTCCCCATTATTGTATTCTATTACTCGCTTTCAAGCAGTTGTCAATCTCTCGCCCTGGCTCAATTGCTGTGGCTCAATGTCAGCTTCCATTTTATTTCACCTTTCCATTCCATTCCATTCTATTCCATTCCATTCCATTCCAGTCCATTCCATTCCATTCTAATCCATTCCATTCCATTCCATTCCATTCCATTATTCCATTCCATTCCACACTATTCTATTCTATTCATTTCTTTCAATATGTTCTCAATGTGTCACCCTGCCTGGATTGCATTGGCACAATGTCAGCTCACATTTTATTTCACCATTCCATTCCATTCCATTCAGTTCCTTTCCTTTCCATTGCCCTCTGTTCCATGCCATTACATTCCATTCCACTCCATTCCATTCCATTCCACACTATCCTATTCTGTTCTTTCCTTCCAAAATGTTCTCAATCTCTCACCCTGGCTGAATTGCCGTGGCACAATGTCAGCTCTCATTATATTTCACTGTGCCATTCCATTCCATTCCATTCCATTCCATTCCATTCCATTCCATTCCATTCCATTCCCCACTATTCTATTCTATTAGTTTCTTTCAACTAGTTCTCAATCTGTAACTCTGGTTGCTTTGCACTGGTACAATGTCAGCTCACATTTTATTTCACCGTTCCATTCCATTCCATCCGATTCCGTTCCATTTCATTCCATTCCGTTCCATTCAATTCAATTGCATTCCATTCCATTCCATTCAATTGCATTCCATTCCATTCCATTCCATTCCATTAAATTCCATTCCATTCCACACTATGCTATTCTATTCCTTTCTTTCAACGAGCTCTCAATCTGTCATGCTGGCTGGATTACAGTGGCAGAATATCAGCTCGCATTTTGTTTCACTGTTCCATTCCATTCATTTCCATTCCATTCCATTCCATTCCACTTGACTCCATTAAATTCCATTCCATTCCATTTCATTCTATTCCAGTAAATTCCATTCAATTCCATTCCATTTGATTTCATTCCATTCTCTTCCATTATGTTCAATTACACTCTATTCCATTCCATTCCATTCCATTCCATTCCATTCCATTCCATTCCATTCTTATTTTATCAACTTCTCAAACTGTCACCCTGATTTTATTGCAGTTCTACAATGTCAGCTTACTTTTTATTTCACCGTTCCATTCCATTCTATTCCATTCCCTTCCTTTCCATTTCATTCCATTCCATTCCATTCCTTTCAATTGCATTCCATTCCATTCCATTCCATTCCATTCCATTCCATTCCATTCCATTCCATTGCATTACATTCCATTCCCCATTATTGTATTCTATTACTCGCTTTCAAGCAGTTCTCAATCTCTCACCCTTGCTCAATTGCTGTGGCTCAATGTCAGCTTCCATTTTATTTCACCTTTCCATTCCATTCCATTCTATTCCATTCCATTCCATTCCATCCATTCCATTCCATTCCATTCATTATTCCATTCCATTCCACAGTATTCTATTCATTCATTTCTTTCAATATGTTCTCAATGTGTCACCCTGGCTGGATTGCATTGGCCCAATGTCAGCTCACATTTATTTCACCATTCCATTCCATTCCATTCCATTCCATTCCATTCCATTCCATTCCATTCCATTCCATTCAGTTCCTTTCCGTTCCATTGCCCTCTGTTCCATGCCATTCCATTCCATTCCATTCCATTCCATTCCATTCCATTCCACATTATCCTATTTTGTTCTTTCCTTCCAAAATGTTCTCAATCTCTCACCCTGGCTGAATTCCGTGGCACAATGTCAGCTCTCATTATATTTCACTGTGCCATTCCATTCCATTCCATTCCATTTATTTCATACCATTCCGTTCCACTGCGCTCCATTCCATTCCATTCCATTCCACACTATTCTGTTCTATTCCCTTCTTTCAACATGTTCTCAATCTGTCACCCTGCCTGGATTGCGTGGCACGAGGTAAGCTCTCATTTTATTTCAACATTCCATTCGATTCCATTCTATGCCATGCCATTCAATTCCATTCCATTCCATTCCATTCATTTCCATTCTATTCCATTCCCTTCCATTCAATTCCACTCCATTCCATTCCATTCCCTCCATTCCTCACTATTCTACTCTATTCCTTTCTTCCATAAAGTTCTGAATCTGACACCCCTGGCTGGATGCAGTGGCTCAATTTAGCTCAAATTTTATTTCCCCATTCCATTCCATTCTATTCCATTCCAATCCATTCCTCTCGATTCCATTCCATTCCATTCCATTCCATTCCATTACATTACATTACATTCCACATCTTCTATTCCATTCTATTCCTTCTTTCAAAAAATTCTCAATTTACCCTGGCTGATTTCAATTGTCACAATGTCAGCTCATATTTTATTTCACCATTGCAATCCATCCCATGAATTTC